>NC_047650.1:42758570-42981488 GCF_902201215.1 Prunus dulcis
AAACATTGGGGCCCTCCTTTTTATATTAAAAATAGTACAGCCGCCCGGCTATACTCAGTTTATTATTTTTTAATTAAAAAGTGGACACGTGGCCCCTAAACGTTGGGGGTCTTCCTCTTTATATTAAAAATAGTATAGCCGCACGGCTATACTCAGTTTTTTAATTTTATTTTTTTTTTATTTTTTTTTTTAGAATTTAAATTTTTATGAAAAGTTTGGCTACACCCTTTAAGTAGCATAGTATGTATTTCACTTTTTTAATTACTTTGATTAGTAATTAACTTAGCGAATATTAAAGGAGAAAAAGAAAAAGAGAAATTGAATTATTATTCATTAAGTAATATAATTCATGAAGTTAATTAAATATTTAATCATAATCAGTCATTAAATAAATAAGAATTAAAATATAATTGCTAATTCAACTAATTAAATCTCCAAATATATTATGTAGTTAATAAAAATAAAAATTTTAAAAATTAATTAACCTAAACATCCTAGGTTTATATTTATTTTTTAAAAATAAGACCTCTCCCGACGAAATTTCGTCGGCAAAGATATTTTCATCGGGGAAAACCTAATCCGGCAAATTTTGTCGGCATAGATCTTTGCCGACGAAATTTCGTCGGGAGAAGTGTTCATGGTTTTTTTTTTTGAAAAGTATAAAATTTTAGAATATAAAATTAGTTTCTTTACTTTTTTTTTTGGCCAACTTCCTTCATTTAATATATGTAATTAAGTAATATATTATTCTTTTTTAATTACTTTAATTAGTCGTAATATATATATATATATATGTATACGTATACGTATATGTGTGTGTGTACGTACGTAGTTTCCAATAATACATTCGTGTTCTATATGCATCTCCTTTTTTAAAAAAGCAAACGTACAATAGTCGTATTGTACATGTTTGTACGTATTCGTAATGCTTTTTAAAAAATAAAAAAATTAAATATAATCCTTTTTAATAAACATATAATTACTCTCTTTGCTTTTGTTTTTTGGCCCCCTTCTTTAATTCAATAAATGCAATTGAGTAACATCTTAGCCTTTTTGAATTACTTTAATTAGTAATTATTAATTAGTATTAAAAAAAATTATAGAAAAAGTCCACAAAAGAATTAAATTCTATTTACATAGTATAGCCGGGCGGCTGTACTATTTTTCTTTTTGAAAAATAGTCTAGCCGCTCGGTTATACCTTTTGGGATTTAGAAAAATGATACAGCCGCACGGCTGTACTGTTTTGGGACACGTGGCGCCTAGTTGCTGGAGGCTCTTTTTTTTTAAAATAAAAAAAGTACAGCCGCGCGGCTATACTCTGTTTTTTTTTAAAATGTGGACACGTGGCGCCTAGACGTTGGGGTCCTCCTTTTTATATTAAAAAATAGTACAGCCGCACGGCTATACTCAGTTTTTTTATTTTTTTTATTAAAAAAGTAGACACGTGGCGCCTAAACGTTGGGGTCCTCCTTTTTATATTAAAAATAGTATAGCCACACGGCTGTACTCAGTTTTTTAATTTTCTTTAATTTTTTTTTTTTTAGAATTTAAATTTTTATGAAAAGTTTGGCTACACCCTTTAAGTAGCATAGTATGTATTTCACTTTTTTAATTACTTTGATTAGTAATTAACTTGGTGAATATTAAAGGAGAAAAAGAAAAAGAGAAATTGAATTACTATTCATTAAGGAATATAATTCATGAAGTTAATTAAATATTTAATCATAATCAGTCATTAAATAAATAATAATTAAAATATAATTGCTAATTCAACTAATTAAATCTCCAAATATATTATGTAGGTAATAAAAATAAAAATTTAAAAATTAATTAACCTAAACATCCTAAGTTTATATTTATTTTTTAAAAATAAGACCTTTCCCGACGAAATTTCGTCGGCAAAGATATTTTCGTTGGGGGAAACCTAATCCGGCAAATTTTGTCGGCATAGATCTTTGCCGACGAAATTTCGTCGGGAGAAGTGTTCATGTGTTTTTTTTTTTGAAAAGTATAAAAATTTAAAATATAAAATTAGTTTCTTTACTTTTTATTTTGGCCAACTTCCTTAATTTAATATATGTAATTAAGTAATATCTTATTCTTTTTTAATTACTTTAATTAGTCGTAATATATATGTATATATATATATATATATATATATGTATACGTATATGTATATGTGTGTGTGTACGTACGTAGTTTCCAATAATACATTTATGTTCTATATGCATCTCCTTTTTTTAAAAAGCAAACGTACAATAGTCGTATTATACATGTTTGTACGTATTCGTAATGCTTTTAAAAAAATAAAAAAATTAAATATAATCCTTTTTAATAAACATATAATTACTTTCTTTGCTTTTGTTTTTTGGCCCATTCTTTAATTCAATAAATGTAATGGAGTAACATCTTAGCCTTTTTGAATTACTTTAATTAGTATTAAAAAAATTATAGAAAAAGTCCACAAAATAATTAAATTCTATTTGCATAGTATAGCCGTGTGAAAAATAGTCTAGCCGCCCGGCTATAACATTTGAGATTTAGATAAACAGTACAGCCGCCCGGCTATACTGTTTTGGGACACGTGGCGCTTAGTTGTTGGAGGCTCTTTTTTTTTGAAACCAAAAAACTGTACAGCCGCACGGCTATACTCTGTTTTTTTTAAAAACTGTGGACACGTGGCGCCTAATCGTTGGGGTCCTCCTTTTTATATTAAAAATAGTATAGCCGCACGGCGTTACTCAGTTTTTTATTTTTTTAATTAAAAAGTAGACACGTGGCGCCTAAACGTTGGGGTCCTCCTTTTTATTTTAAAAAATAGTATACCGCACGGCTATACTCAGTTTTTTAATTTTTTTTCTTTTTTTTCTTTTTTTTTTTAAGAATTTAAATTTTTATGAAAAGTTTGGCTACACCCTTTAAGTAGCATAGTATGTATTTCACTTTTTTAATTACTTTGATTAGTAATTAACTTAGGGAATATTAAAGGAGAAAAAGAAAAAGAGAAATTGAATTACTATTCATTAAGTAATATAATTCATGAAGTTAATTAAATATTTAATCATAATCAGTCATTTAATAAATAATAATTAAAATATAATTGCTAATTCAACTAATTAAATCTCCAAATATATTATGTAGTTAACAAAAATAAAAATTTTAAAAATTAATTAACCTAAACATCCTAAGTTTATATTTATTTTTTAAAAATAAGACCTCTCCCGACGAAATTTCGTTGGCAAAGATATTTTCGTCGGGGGAAACCTAATCCGGCAAATTTTGTCGGCATAGATCTTTGCCGACGAAATTTCGTCGGGAGAAGTGTTCATGATTTTTTTTTTCTTTGAAAAGTATAAAATTTTAGAATATAAAATTAGTTTCTTTACTTTTTCTTTTGGCCAACTTCCTTCATTTAATATATGTAATTAAGTAATATCTTATTCTTTTTTAATTACTTTAATTAGTCGTAAAATATATATATATATATATGTATATGTATATGTATATGTGTGTGTGTGTGTACGTACGTAGTTTCCAATAATACATTCGTGTTCTATATGCATCTCCTTTTTTTTAAAAAGCAAACGTACAATAGTCGTATTGTACATGTTTGTACGTATTCGTAATGCTTTTTAAAAAATAAAAAAATTAAATATAATCCTTTTTAATAAACATATAATTACTTTCTTTGCTTTTGTTTTTTGGCCCACTTCTTTAATTCAATAAATGTAATTGAGTAACATCTTAGCCTTTTTGAATTACTTTAATTAGTAATTATTAATTAGTATTAAAAAAAATTATAGAAAAAGTCCACAAAATAATTAAATTCTATTTACATAGTATAGCCGCGCGGCTGTAATATTTTTCTTTTTAAAAATAGTCTAGCCGCCCGGCTATACCTTTTGGGATTTAGAAAAATATTACAGCCGCACGGCTGTACTGTTTTGGGACACGTGGCGCCTAGTTGCTGGAGGCTCTTTTTTTTGAAAAAAAAAGGTACAGCCGCACGGCTATACTCTTTTTTTAAAAATGTGGACACGGCGCCTAAACGTTGGGGTCCTCCTTTTTATATTAAAAATCGCACGGCTATACTCAGTTTTTTAATTTTTTTTTTTTTAGAATTTAAATTTGTATGAAAAGTTTCGCTACACCCTTTAAGTAGTATAGTATGTATTTCACTTTTTTAATTACTTTGATTAGTAATTAACTTAGTGAATATTAGAGGAGAAAAAGAAAAAGAGAAATTGAATTACTATACATTAAGTTAATTAAAATATTTAATCATAATCAGTCATTAAATAAATAATAATTAAAATATAATTGCTAATTCAACTAATTAAATCTCCATTGCCCATTATGTAGTTACTAAAAATAAAATTTTTAAAAATTAATTAACCTAAACATCCTATCTTCAATAATATCTTTTGAGTTCATTCCCTTTTTTATATTTTAAGCGAAGTTAACTTCCTTGTTGATGGATATTTGTGTATATGTTTATGTTATATTATGGTTTATAAAGTTTTTTTGCAATACAATTAATAGTCTTAAACTATTCTAAATTAATCTAAATAATGAGGAATATGACTCGACTTTAAATGCAAGGCGACGAGCTTATTGTGCTGCACACCTAGCCCATAAAGACATTTTTTTCAAAACAAATAAAAGGACACTTCTCCATTTTCCTAATAAGTGGAGGGGGGTTGGCTATTAAATTTCTGCTAATGGGGCTAACAAGCAATATGAAAATGCAAAAATCAGCATCACACGTGGTGATCAACAGACATGCCGCATTAACATACTGAAACCCAGATTCTAAAAGCGTAAGAATCTTACATGCCAAATACCAAATCTCTCTAACCAGTATTTAAAAAATTATAAATTAAATTATAACCCGCTTACTTATCAGTTTTGGTAATGAATGAGATTGAGAGGGCAGGTGAGAGTGCCGGAGAAAGCGAGTATGATGCTAATATGGACACTCGCGCGACTTGTTATTAGACCATCCTAAAGAGATTGCTTGTCTACGGCCCACTTGGAAAACAAGGGAAAGAGACCTCTCAATTGAGTCATTGATGCCGTGGCCAACGCCAAAGCACGTGTAAACTTCACCGTCAAGTGTCTTTTTCTTTTTCATAATTTTTTGTTTCTGATGAATTTTAGGTTCTTGAGGGTGTAGCTTTCACGGTGCAAAGAGGATTTTTTTATCATAGTCTCAAAAGTGATTCTCTCTAAATCATTTCAGCTCTTCAAAGTATAATATAGGACATGTATTATGTAGTTGAGTATAAAGGATGCACGATTGTTTTGAAAACTTTATAAGAAGTTGAACTACTCTTCCATTACCAATTGATTTTAAAGTGAAATCTCAATTTCCGTCAATTTGTACTTGAGGTGGTTGTGTGAGGAACCAACCCATTCACTTCAGATGCATCACATACAGACAAAAAGTATTAAAATTTCTTATATGAGATAACAAAACTAAGCAATGAAGAAAACAGCCAAACTATAAAGCATTAAGAAATTTAATTATTCCCTCCATATTTTACGCTATATATATATATTATGTTTTATAATTTAACAATCTCATGACTTTCACTTTATATATTCCTAAAAAGAATTACTTGGAATCGAAGTTTTGGGAATCTTGTCCCTTCTAAGTTTTGAACTCAAATTTACTTGATTAATCAAGCAAAGGCTATGCATTCATGTGCTATGCACGTCTATAAAAGAAAAATGCCGGTTGGTTCAAGCATGCATTTACAAGAAAAGGGATCAATTTAAGTTCAAGGAACGACTTTTCGCCCTTTTTTAAATGGAAAAAAGTTTATGAGAAGATTGGCTACTCTCATCACCAACATCAGGGCAAATCCTATTTCCATTATTTTTTACTTGATTAATTATTATTATAAAAATAACCACAATATTCCAACTATTCACGATTGACCACAGAGCTTCCTTTTAGTATTTTAATTCCTATATAATATATATGCATGAAAAGCATTTGGAGCAAAAGCAAGCAATTATTAGTTATCAACTCTATCTTATCATGGCGTTTGTAAAATGTGGTAGCATATGATATGCACCATGTGTGTGACAGGTACCCATTTTCTTTAGTATCATTGCATTTGAGGGTGCCATTTATTAATTACTTTATCAAAGACGTGCCTAATAATGTGCTTTGATGTGCAATTCCTTTAATACCAATTATTGTTTTGGTTGAGAATGTTTTGTAGCTTAAATGGTTAAGAAACGTTTTTATTTTTGTACTCTTGAGATGTTGTGTTTGATTGTCTTAACCCTAGCTCATTGCCTAGCAAGGGTTACTCTACATATTGGAGAGAATAAAACGTGGTTTGAGGAATCTCCGAATTTTATTACTGATATTCTTTATGAGGATCGTAACTCTTAATTTTTGTGAGACCAAGGAATAAAGGGGATGTGGGAGTGCTCTATCAGGGTGAGGGTCATTCTAATCGCTTTGTGTAAGGAATGTAAGTTACTTGGTGAGACCGATGTCTGAAATGTTATATGTACTAATTATTTTTCCTCATAAATATATTTTCACTTTTTACTCAAAAATATATATTGTTCGTATATCCATGCACTCAATTTTTCATTTCATGGTATTTCATATCGGGTATTTATTAGTATTCATAATTTTTAAATACTCTAATACGTGCTATGTTTTAATTTTAGAAGAGTTATGCTTTAAATGTTAGACCCCCAATAAATTCAAAATCAAAGAAGAATTTCAAGCCCTTAATGTACAAGTTTGGATCTTACCTAATATTATGACTAATTAATTTCAAGTGATTGAAAATTCTCCAATGAACGTGAGAGATTGCGTATCAAAATCTTATCATTAGTCCGTTCATTGCGGCTCAAACGATCTAATGGCTATATTCATTTCACATCAAGCACCAGATGTCAATCTCATTTGCAACTTGCAAGATATGTGCATGACAGAAAATCCCTCCGATTGAATTATTTGTCCACCTTTTTTCTTTTTTCGTCTTTAGCTGACCAAGTTTTTTTCTTCCACACCTCTTTTTAAGCTACATGCTTCTTGCGATTAGTACCTCTCGGGTTTAAAAAAAGATAAAAGATTCATAGATAGTGCATACTAGGAATGTGATGTCTGGATTCAATAAACATTTTACTTTTAACAAGAACACTTCATTTATTTGTTTAAGTTTTTCTTATGGAACACTTCACTAGTTTTTTTATAAAAAATAAAAAATAAAAAAATGGAAAAGAAAGTCCTAAACAAATTGTAAGATTCCGAGCAATATTATTTGCAGTTAAAGCAAACGGAAAAGAAACTTATCTATTTTGTAGCATGTCAAGCTTTCATTTGCCCCAAATCAATGAGTTTGACCCGCAAATTAATATGAATATGCAATTAAGTATATTTTTTTTACACATATTTTTATATATGCATGTCAAAGTCACGATCCAACAAAATTTGAAGTGAGTTATAGTTTGTGGGAAACAATGAGTTTTTATTGTTTAAACCCCGCATTTCTCTTTGTTCACCTCATATTCTAAGTTCACCTCAACTTTTAATTCAAATTTTCACATTTCTGAGAAAACCCCACTATCTTCCCAAAATATATAATACTATATATTAAAAAATAATTTTATATTTTAATATAAGTTCACTGCATATTCTAAAGTCACCGCAATTCTCTTTAGTATATAGTATTATACATTTTGGTTTTTTGCTATTTGTTGATGATAAATGAAAAGGAGAAGTACCCAATTTTGATTTGTCTATTACTTCTTGGATAAGTTATAACTTAACACTACTTAGTTAGGGGCCACAAATTAGGTTAATTATATGCCTCCACCAAACCCAAGTGAATGTGTTTTAAAAGGATCCTAAATTGTCAAACAAATCAAAACATGTGGGGACAATGATATAAAGAAAAGGCAGCACAAGTCCACAAAACTATATTAATACTGTCCCCCACTTGTCAAATTGTAAACTATAATTATCACCCACCCTAGTTAGTTAATTTGCCTATTATACGAGTACAAATGTATTTTTAAAAATTACTTCTATCTTCCGTACACTTCTCAAAGATACGGAAAAAATATGCATTGTTTGAATGCAAACGTATTGTTCACATATTATTTGCGTACATATATATATATATATATATATTTTTTTTTAATACTTTGATAATAAGTTAGTTGGAAATGCAAATTCTGTAACATAACTATTATGTTTGTTTTTATGTAATCAAAATTTTATTGTAGGCAGTAACAAAAAATAAACTGGGTAAAAAATTTTCAATAAAAAATAGGATCGATTACAAATAAGATTTAGAACTCTATCCACGTACATTTACCAAAATATCATCCATATTATGTAGATCTTATTTTACACACCAGAACCCCTTTATAGTGTTTTTGCTCGAGAGCATTGTAAGTTACTATAATATGACAATTTTTTCTTTTGGACTAAGCTTTGTAAGCGATACTATTTTATTTTCATGGTGCATTTTCCCTTGTTTTAAAGAGCTACTGCATTTACGTGGTTCGTATGTTTTGATTACGCAACAAAAAGCCAAAAGAAAATATTAAAATAATACCGTTGGGGCCAGAGATGACGTGTCAAAGACCCGGATAGTTCGGGATAAGTAAATGTACATTACACACATCACACACATTCTACACGCACCTTTTTTCTTATACCTTTTTTTTTTGATTTCTCACAAACACATAATATAAAAATCCGAACCCAGACCCAAAAACCAAACCAAATACCAAACTCTCTCTCGTTCTCTCTCTATCTCTCGCTCTTTTTATCTGTGACCAACAACAACACAAAACACGAACCCAAAAGCTTCGAATTTCAAATTGAAAAAGCTGAGTGGTCGCGACCTTTCTCTCTCTGCGTTTTCCATTTTCTTCTAATTCGTTCAAATTGTTGATTCGTACATAAACATACTCGCAATTCACACTCTACGACGTCGTGTTGATCATCAACTCGGCGAGAGAGATGGTGGGGGGTATAGCCATGGATTTCCCGGCCGACGAAGCGGCGTCGTTCTCCTCGCCTCCAAGACTTCCCAGGAGGCTCAGACGGCGGCTGAGCGTTGTCGACTGTAACAAGACTCCTAACACCGCCGAACAAATCGAAACCAAGCTCCGGCTCGCCGATCTTCGCCGACAGGTCATTCTTTCTATCTCTCTTCTATTTTCATTTTTTCTTTTTCATATTTTTTTTGTCTTTTAACCCTCATGAAAAGTTGTCTCCTTGATTTTGTTCTCTCTCTCCTTTTTCTTGAATTTGTGATTCTCTGTTTGCTCACTGAGAAAATTTGATCATAGTTTGGTTGATCGAACGACTGAACTGACCCAAATAGTTCAGTCAAGAACTGTTTTTTCTTTGAACTCTTGTACGTGTTGCTGTGAGTTATGTAGTTCAATATTAAGGATCCATGACTTGTCATCAAATTTTTCATACTTTTTTTTTTTCCTTCACTTCTGGCTCTGAATTTTGAGATAATATTCAAGTTGTTTTGTCCCTATTTATCTTTCACAATCTATTTTATCGGAATTGAACTGAGAAAGCACCAAATTCTAAAATTTTATGGGTGAATTTGTCCGACTTTTTTGTCCTCTAGACTTAAGTAGATCAAAAACACCTTGGGCTGCAGTTTTTGTTTTAATTTTATTTTGCATAAATTGTTCGATTGTTTTTACCTTTATTTTAAAGTGTGTTTGCTTTTGCTTGTGTTAGGTGAGGTTGTTTGAAAACCCGGGTTTTCTCCTTTTCACATGGGTGTCTCTGTTTTCAAGTGTTGGACGAATAACAATTGTTTTTTGGGTTCGAAAAATGCTCTGTAATTTTTTTTTTTTCTCTTGGCGAAGGATTAATAATGATGCTTTCATCTCTGGTTTACTGATAATTTTCACTTTCTTCTCAAACAACGAGTTTTGTGACCTAACTCTTTGTTGTGTCACTTGTATGTAGCTTTTAGCCTAAATTCTGACATTGCCAACTTTCATGAATTCGTTTGAGTACAGGAATACTATGAAAAGTTGTCAAGCAAGGCACGAGCAAAGCCAAGAAGTCCCTCTCGATGTTCATCTCAAGAGGAAGACCTTGGTCAGCGCCTTGAAGCCAAGCTCCAAGCTGCTGAAAAGAAAAGGTAAAACTTGAATTTACATAGCTTAAGAATTTTGTCCCCGCTATATTATGACTTGGACAAGATTAGACTATCCGTCAGTTGACCATGCATTCTCCAGTCTACAGGACTTGATCAATTTTGTGTAATCTCTAATATTCTGTTGCTTACTGTTGAACCAACAGGTTGAGCATTCTGGAAAGCGCTCAAATGCGCTTAGCTAAGTTGGATGAGTTGCGGCAAGCAGCTAGAAGTGGGGTGGAAATGCGTTTTGAGAAGGAACGTCAAAAGCTTGGCTCCAAAGTGGAATCACGTTTTCAGCAGGCAGAGGCAAATAGAATGCTTATGCTCAAGGCTTATAGACAAAGAAGGGCCACACTGAAGGAGAGGTCATCTCAGTCATTATTGCGAAAGACAGCGAGGGAGAAGAAGTATAAAGAGCGTGTATGTGCTGCAATTAACCAAAAACGTGCAGCTGCTGAAAAAAAGCGATTGGGACTTCTGGAAGCAGAGAAGAAGAGGGCCTGTGCGAGGATGTTGCAAGTGCAAAGTGTGGCTAAGTCTGTTTCTCACCAGCGTGAGATTGAAAGGAGGGCAAAGAGAGATCAGTTAGAAGACCGGTTGCAAAGGGTATGCCTTTCATTTGAGATTACATAAGCACCACTTATTTGTCAGATATCTGGTTGCCTTTAATGGTTGTTCCACTGTTCCCTGATGATGTTTTTGATATTTAGGCAAAGAGACAAAGAGCAGAATATCTAAAGCAAAGAGGAAGGCTACAGAGTTCTTTTCAATTGAGTTGGAATAGGATGCACAAGCAGGCTGATCTCCTTTCCAGAAAGTTAGCAAGGTATGCATCCTTTGAAATATTGAGTTCAAAGATTTGTCTCTGCTTTCTGAAAGCGTCATTGGGTTCAAGTCAGTAGCGTTGTGGTTAATTTTCCCAGTAGATGTCTCATGACCCTGGCAAAGGCAAGGATGTTAGTCATTGTTGTGGTTGGCAAATGTTTTTTATTGTAAAATATGCCAGAGATTAGCGTGCTATATTTGGTGGTTGTGAAAATTAGATTAAATATCACATGTTTATATTCTGTTGAAAATTTTGTAGTTTGTGAATGCAGATAGAAGTGCTTTTATTCTTTTCTTGACCCTTGATTAATCTACAACTTTCAGTCTAAAACACTGTTGATTTTTAACAGGTGTTGGAGACGTTTCCTTAGGCTGAGGAGAACTACTTTTGCTTTGGCAAAAGATTATGATGCTTTGAAAATTAATGTAAAGAGTGTCAAGTCAATGCCATTTGAGCAGCTTGCAATTCTGATTGAATCAATTGATACCCTTCAGACGGTGAAAGGTCTACTTGACCGACTGGAGAGCCGGTTAAAAGTTTCCAGGGCTGTTGCCTCTATAAATTATCCATCCAGTTTTGATAACATAGATCACCTTCTCAAACGAGTTGCTTCCCCAAAGAGGAGGACTACACCACGGACATCTTTAAGAAGTAGAGAAGCGAAGAAAATAGGTTCCGTCAGGGACAAAGCTAGAACTTCTGTTAAATTATCAAGGTATCCGGTGAGAGTGGTTCTTTGTGCTTACATGATTCTGGGTCATCCAGATGCGGTTTTCAGTGGTAGAGGTGAGAGTGAAATTTCTCTGGCCAAATCTGCAGAAGAATTTGTTAGAGAGTTTGAGTTGTTACTGAAGGTTATATTGGAGGGTCCAATACACAGTTCTGATGACGAGGCTGACTCCGCATTGCCCAAACATTTGACCTTCAGATCTCAGCTTGGAGCTTTTGATAAAGCATGGTGCTCCTACTTGAATTGCTTTGTGGTGTGGAAGGTTAAGGATGCTCAGTTGTTGGTGGAGGATTTGGTGAGAGCAGCGTGCCATTTAGAACTCTCTATGATTCAAACTTGCAAGATGACCCCGGAAGGAGAGACTGGTGATCTTACTCATGATATGAAGGCTATTCAGAAACAGGTACTATGCTAGCTCTATATTTTGGTACAGTACTT
This sequence comes from Prunus dulcis, assembly GCF_902201215.1. Taxonomy (NCBI): domain Eukaryota; kingdom Viridiplantae; phylum Streptophyta; class Magnoliopsida; order Rosales; family Rosaceae; genus Prunus; species Prunus dulcis. The sequence continues at coordinate 42,770,730 of NC_047650.1, forward strand.
TTGTCCTATGTCGATTTTTTTCTCTTTCTTTTCTTTTAAAAAAAATGTACATTTATTGAAGACTAGGTTTGGTCCACCGTTAGTAAAGATTTCTTTAGTACTGTTTGCTTGCATGCATGGGGGGAATTGTCTTTCAACTTTTTTTCTTTCTGAAAATTTAGCAGTGTTTTCATTTTACTTATTGGCTGACATTTTGAATCTTCTCTTCCATAGGTTACAGAAGACCAAAAGCTACTGAGGGAAAAAGTGCACCACCTAAGTGGTGATGCTGGGCTTGAGCGCATGAATTCTGCTTTATCTGAAACAAGGGTAAATTACTTTCAAGCAAAGGAAACTGGAAGCCCGTCAGTGTTGAAGACCACACACATTATTTCTCCGAGCTCACCTAGTCAAACACTTGGTCTTTCTGCTGCTAGCTCAGATAAGAAGCCAAGTCGTGTAGTTCGTTCCTTATTTAGGGAAGCTGATACCACTCATCATGAGGGATCTCTGTCCTCTGTTCCAAAACCCAATTTGGGTCTGCAGCTTGGATCTTCTTCCCAAAATTTGGTGACAGAGAATGAATTGATCGTGAATGAGTTTCTCCATGAGCAGAAGCAGGCTTTTGCTGATATCTTCAATGTTACTGGCAAAGATAAAAACGATGTCCAGGTCAGTGCATTTTCATATTAGTAAATAGTATTTGTGGCTTTGCGAAAGACGTAGATCTTATTGCTTTGGATGTTGACAAATTGATGAGTAATGTTTTTTTCATCTATTTATGCTATTGATGCACAAATATGAGTTCTTGACCAAACTAGAGATTTTGAAAATAAAATTTAGTTTGTTGCTTTACACCTACTTACTGATGATGAATTAGAAATTTAACCACTCGTCTCTTTCGTTTATTTTATATTTTCCAGTCAAAAATAAGACAGACAATGGAGAAGGCTTTTTGGGATGGCATAATTGAATCTGTAAAACAGGAGGAGCCCAACTATGACAGGATTATTCAACTCATGAGGGAGGTGAGGGATGAAATCTGCGAGATGGCTCCACAGAGCTGGAAACAAGAGATTATTGAAGCTATTGATGTGGATATTCTGTCAGAGGTAGCAGCACCATCGATTGTCTTTGCCAACAGCAACTTAGCAAGCATGTCCGGAGTATTAACTTTCATTTCTTTTTTCTTAGGTGCTAAAATCTGGTAACCTGGACATTGATTACCTGGGAAAGATCCTAGAGTTTTCATTGGTCACTTTGCGAAGGCTCTCTGCTCCAGCAAATGATGATGAAATGATGGCCATACACCAGAGTTTAAGGAAAGAGCTGGATGAGATATGTCAAACCAGGGATGAGTCCAACTTCTCAAGTGTCACGGCAATGATCAAGGGTCTGCGTTTTATCCTAGAGCAGATTCAGGTGTGTTTTCATGCCTTCTCTCTTTTCTAGTTTTTGTTGTACATCTGAAATTACTTATGTTTTTGTTCGTTTTCTGATAGAAACAAACCTACTGAAACCGAGGACAAGTTTCAGGAGGGTTAGTCGCAATGCCATCTGGCATGATGTTTCACATGTTTTATTTAATCAAATTATTGGTATTGTTTGTTTGTAATAGTAATTGTGGATTATTGCATGAGAATTGAAAATAGATTAGATAATTCAATTCTACAGTAAACATTTTGGTGGTTCATCTTTCAAATTACAAAATGTATTATTTTAAATATTTCCCATTATATTTCTATAGACAACATGGTTCAGTGGATTTGATTTCCATACATAATGTAATTTGAAGTACCAAAGTTCCACCAAATATCATGTAATGTTGGATTTTTATGACAGGTGCTTAAACAGGAGATTAGCAAAGCACGTATAAGAATTATGGAACCTTTGTTAAAGGGGCCTACTGGTGTGCAATACCTTAGAAATGCTTTCGCCAATCACCATGGGTCTCCCTCTGATGCCAATAATTCTCTACCGCTGATGGTGCAGTGGCTTTCATCTGTGTCGAATTGCAAAGATCAGGAGTGGCAAGAACATACAATCTCATGCTCAACTTTGATGAGCAGTGGTGGCCCATCTCAGGGGTTTGTTCCTTCCACCGCCCTGAGAAGTGGTGGAAGCTTTCTGGTGAAACCAAATCAGGATCCTATTTCTACATCTGCTACAGATATCACAGGTTCGAGTGCTGGAATTACTTAGTAATTATTTCTTTCAAGAAGTTTGTAATTGCAATTTACAAACAATTTATTTTAACATGTGTTTTGCTCGTATCAGGTAATCAACAACCGGAATGTAAGGGAGAGAGAGTTGATTTGTTGGTGAGGCTTGGTTTATTGAAGTTGGTAAGTGGTGTGTCTGGTCTGACAGAAGAGGCTTTGCCAGAGACTTTCAAGCTTAACCTGTCTAGGCTGAGGGCTGTTCAGGCTCAAATTCAGAAAATTATTGTTACTTCTGTAAGGTGAGAAAATAAGAGTTCTCTCCCTCTCTCTCTCTCTCTCATGAAAATCTTGGAATTCCCTGTTGGGCAAAGTAAAAAAAACAATATAGAATAATTTTCAGAAAAACTGTTCTGCCAAGGTATCTGATGGTATCTTTCATGTTAGTGGATGAAAGTATCACTACTGGAGTGACATTATTCAGTGGTAACTCTTCTGCCAATGATAACTGATGGTATCCTTGGATTTAGTGGATTGTGTGTGCATAACAGTAATGTTTCTAAATGATTCAAATTAATTGCCCTTTTTTTTTCCCAAACATTGGTTGGCTTGACTATGTCACGGCTTTCTAATTCTTAGTAAATCATTCAAAATGCAGCATTCTTATTTGCCGGCAAACCCTGTTAAGTGAGAGGGTTATAACCAGCCCTTCAGACATCGAGAGCATAGTATCAAAATGCATTGAGCGACTTTTGGGGGTCTTGGACAGTGTTGAAGATGCAGGTATGGAAGAAATTGTTGAATCAATTAGTGATTTTGCGAATGACAGCAAGGAAGTTGTGGACAATGAGAAGCTTCGGTCAAGGAAGGCAGTTATTGGCAGGATGCTAGCAAAGAGCTTGCAAGCAGGAGATCCTGTGTTTGAAAGGGTTTCCCGTGCTGTTTATATGGCTGCAAGAGGAGTGGTTCTTGGGGGTAGTGGACCGGTTGGAAGAAAATTAGCAGAAACAGCACTCCGGCAAGTTGGAGCTGCTGCACTGACTGACAGCGTAGTGGAAGCTGCTGAAGTTTTAGTGGTGGCAGCTACCATATCAGTTAGTGTTCATGGTCCCTGGTATATACATCTGACTGATAACATGTGATGAAGTGGGTTTGTTAAAAATCACTTGGTCCTACAGAAAAAAATAAAATACACATGTATATAGTAGTGTGTGTTGTGCGGAAAGGCAGTGTTAAAAGCTAGTTATAGATGTATGTAGATGTGCAGATGTAAGGTATGGATATTGATTCTTTCATGTAATAAAACGAGATGTAAATATGTTCTAGACTGAATTTAAGGTGCTCTGTTTATTCTGATTCAGCATTCCTTTTATAGTATTTGGAAAGGGTTATGTGATGATTGAATGAGTTGGACCAGAAAAAAAACAGTAAAATATAAAAAACCCGGGTAGGATTAAGTAAATGTCTTGACTTCATATTATTCAGTCAAGATGTCTCAGGAACTTTGGAGACAATTTTGACTACACCAACCAAAATCTCACATATCTTATATTGCTTCAATCTTGGATGTGATGTAGTTGCAATTAAAAATGGAACCATTGCGTGATGCTCTCTGCTTCTTTGCAACAAAAGGTGCATCTATTGATACCTCCCGTTACCAGATAGGGCTCCTGATTTCTTCCTTGACAAGTTGACATACACAGTGGAAGGTCTTGGGAACGAAGAAACTCCCAGATTTTTTTGCTGGTCATTTCACTACCCTTTCTTTCCTACCGTCCAACATACTCCACCAAAACCTTGATAAAACGCCAATGCATAGGGAAATTTTCCTTTGAAGTTTTAATTGCAAGGATCGGTTTCGGTAGTTGCAAACATATTAAAGCTCACAACAGGGATTTTTTCCACTAGGCTGCCAGCTGGATCTAGCCTATTGAAAAAGAGCCTTTGACTTATAGACCAGTGGTCTCAAATTTGATTTCTCACAGCACTTTAGTTGGTACGTGTGTGAGAAACCCCCTCGCTTATATTAAAAAAAGAATAGCAAGATTCAAGCACACAAGGTCTTTATTTCTTTGAAGCCAAGAGACTCCAACTCCCAGCAACTAGCGTATTTCAATTCTCAGATGCTTTGTTAGCACGGTGAGCACACCAACCTGAGAAGTGGAGGCACTTCAATCTAAAGCACCTCTACGTTTGTAAGTTTTTCCTTTTCTTTTATTCTTGTTAAAGTTCAGATAGTGAAGAGAAGATCTGATGATGCACGTTAATTTTTAAAGTCAAAATGACCATTAAAATAATAAACTCAAGGGATAAGTTACTGATTCATGTCGGGTTGTAAACACATTATTCAAGTGCTGAGTTTAGAATAAAACTAAAAATATGGTGACCATCAATTCTTTACTGCCCTCAAGTCAATTTCTCGTGAGACCAATCAGACCATGTAAGTACCATACATCCATATCCTCATCAGACTAATTAAGATTTAGGAAGACAAGATCTCCGCTGCTAACTCATCTATCTCTACCATAGCTTAGCCAGGAAAAAAAATCCCCATCTCTATGCCTAGGGAAGCCGGCAGAGCAGTGAAGCCCAACAATATACAGGAGGGTTACAATAGCTAGGGATCTGTCGTCAAATCAAATCAATGACCGAACAAAAACTTATCAATATAACCGAGGGAAACATTTGCATTTAAGCCTCAAACCTGAAGCACTAGCTTTCAAGAATCACTATGAAAAATGGCATCTTTAAAGAGAGGATGCTTTTAAGGTCCAAATTCTCAAACTCTAACTTCCACCAGATTCACATCATAGAAAGCAAGTTACCTACTGGAATACAGTCCGCTTGGAAGAGTGCACAGATCACACCTAATATCGGCTGCATTTCAAAGACATAAGAGTCATCTTCAGTATATGTTTAGTATTCTAAACAAGGTCATACAGAACAACATACAAAGGAAATCGAAAGTGTAATAGCATGAGACTAGCTCGCATCATGCTATATGGCAATACAGCAAGTCAGAATGAAGAGGTGACTGCAAAAAGGGTGTATAGGATAGGAGACACCGACAAATTTGCCCAAGAAAAATCTTCACATATTTTCCAACTTTTTCTTATGCAGAAAAGTTAACCATAGTTTGGTCACACAATACAACGTGAAGGCAATATCAGTGGAACTAATCAAACGGACTTGTTAGGCTCACTTAAATGTGATGACAAAAACAATCCCAAGTTGCTCAACACTGTTGTCACTTGATGTAAATAACAACTTACACCAAGGCAGATTTCCTAATATAACAAATACACTGACTTCGAAATGTTATTCCCCAACATTCATATTAACATCGATATTCCACTAAAACCTATTGTCAATAATTTACAGTCAACATAAACACGGGTTGTCCAAACCAAAATGACTCAACATCACACTATACCAACAATGATAACCCAAAAGGTAATGCCAAATTAATCACTGAAGGAATGCAAGTACAGAGGTAAAGGAATCTGATTATTATTATTATTTTTCCCAATATTTTGTTCTATGGTCCAACTAAAAAGCATGAGAGAGAGAGAGAGAGAGAGAGAGAGAGAGAGAGAGAGAGAGAGAGAGAGAGAGAGAGAGAGAAGTTAAGTTAAAGACAGTTAATAGAAAACAACTTGTTTTCAAAAATGCATTATGAGCTTGAAAGCAACTTCCCAGCAACATGGTGAAAGCGTTAAGATTGTCATTCAAGTAACAAATGAATGATAAATGCTTCAAATATGAACAATAACAGTACGAAAAATTTAACTTGGAACAGATTATTTCAAAAACAAAATTGAAATGAAAATTCAGTGGAAAAAGATTAGTCTAAAAGATTATTAGGTTATGGACCCAATTTGAAAGTTAATGACTTTTTTATTTTTGAAACAGCAGAAAAACGTTTAGAAGTTGAATCACTAGTCACAGCAAGAACAAAATAGCATAATAGAAGAGAAAATGCTTGGCACCAACATCTAATATACAAACTTAGTAACTTCGATACCTCAATTGGTGGTTATCCAGGGACAAGGTAAAACAAGTATATCAAGACCAAGAAGACAGCCATCACTACCCTTCAAACATAGATAGGGAAACCCATAAAACATAGAAGGCCCCAGAAATTAACTAACAACATGTATCTATTCTAACTGCTACACTTGTGAAAAAAGAGGAAAAAGAAAAAAGCCCTGATAATATTTTACGCATGAGCAGTTTTAAACACTACTCCAACTCCAAATTTCTATTTATATTTAGAATAGACTGGGTTCCAAAAGTTATGCAATTCATCAACTACAGTACAGTAAATCAAATCCATAAGCTTAAAACATATGCAAGTCAATGCGAAGGTAACTACGTGATATCAGGTGGTTCTCAATGGCACAATAAAAATGTTGAACATTTGTATCTGTGAAGATATTAGCTGTAGAAAGTTAAAACATCTAAGAGACATGAGACATATTAAAACATCTAAGAGACATGAGACATACCATCATCAGCCAGGCACCTCAGGTGTCGTTTAATATCTGTACAAGAACCTTGTTTTTCTTGCCCGCGGATAAAAGGAGAAGTTTCCCATCCACAATGTCTTGAGGTTCAACTCTCTTATTTTCATTATCAACTCTTGAGTTGTTCAAGTAAAGCCCCCCTTGCTTCAACAGACGCCGGGCAGCAGATTTGCTGTCAAGCAAACCAGACGACACTGAAAGATCAACAAGGGAGAGATCCAGGACCTGATTATAAGGGAAAGAACAGGATGGCACATCCTCAGAAATAGCTTGAATGGTTTTCCAGTCCAATTTAGTGTCCGCACCAGGCCTTAACGCCTCAGTTGCTTTGAGGGCCTCATCAAGACCATCTTGACCATGTACAAAACGGGTGACCTCCTCAGCAAGCCTGCGCTGAACCGTGTTGGGCAAGTATCCAGGCCCCTTCATCTCATTCTCCAACTGTTTGATCTCATCCATGTCCATGAAAGTGAGAATCTTAAGGAACCTGACCACATCAGCATCTGGAACAGAGAACAAATACTGATAGAATTTGTAAGGAGACAACATGGATGGAGAAAGCCAAACGGCACCATCTTCGGACTTGCCAAATTTGGTTCCATCACTCTTCAACAGAAGAGGGAATGTCAAGCCATAAGCAGCAGCATCAGCACGAAGAATCTTGCGTATGAGTTCAGTCCCTGCTGTTATATTTCCCCATTGATCGCTACCCCCAATCTGAACATTAATGCCTTCGTTCTGGAAAAGGTAGAGAAAATCATAGCCCTGCAACAACTGATACGTGAACTCAGTGTAGCTCATTCCTTGTTCTGATTCCAACCTCTTTTTCACACTCTCCTTCGCGATCATGCTTCCCACTCTCGCATATCGACCCACATCTTTCAGAAATTCTAACAACCGAACCTCTTTCCACCACTCATAATTGTTCAAGATGGAAATCCCACCCAAAATTCTTGTAATGTTATTAGAAACTCCTGAAGTGTTTAGAGACAGAGTGTCCAGGTCAAGCTCAGGCCTCTCGAAGCTCTTTCCGGAAGGGTCTCCGATACGGGCTGTGGCACCACCAATCAAAGCGACGGGGCGATGGCCACATCTTTGGAACCATGAGAGAACAATAATTCCAAGAAGGTTACCTAAGTGCAAGGATTCAGCAGTTGGGTCGAACCCACAATAGACTTTGAGAGGAGGGAGACTGGGGTCTGAGCAGGCCTGCCTTAGATGTTCACTGGTTAGAGATTCAAGCAACCCCCTCTCTTCAAGAATTTCAACCACATTTTGACGCCCAGATGAGGACCGCAAACACTTGACGGTAGAGAGAAGGATTGGGTTCCTCAAGTTATTACGGTGAAGGGTGGGTAACCTAGATGCAGTAAGGAAAGAAGGAAAGAAGAATGGAAGGCTATGGTAGTGATGGGAGAAGAGAAAAGCCCTTGAAGTGGCCGCAGCAGCCATTCTCATATTCTTAGGCTAGTAATGAACAAAATTTCCTGCAAGAAAAAGAGAAATTTTCAGCACCAATAACATTTCTTTAATTTGTTTTAGTCAATCAGTAAGACTAAGATAAGGGAATAAATACAAACTAATAACCAGACCCAAAAACAAAATACATGATGATACCAAAAAGTTAATCTTCCTCCTCTGCATAGGATTTCTAGGGCTGAGGGAGACTTTAAAGATCAAAATGATATAATTTATACTATGTATCTCATCCCACTTGGGGAAGGGGGCAATATGTGCGTGAAGAAAAGATAAGAAACCAGATACAAAATGAGGGATTTTGGGTTTTTGTGTTGTGGGGCTGATTCTGTGGAGGAAGGACCACGCTACAGGTACTCATTGACTCATTGAGAAATAGTCTTGGACATTGCGTTTTAGCATTCTTACATGCCCTATTTCACAAATAACAGCATTAACTGCGGCCAAAGACAAATATTCAAAACATTATCAAAGCTCCAATGCACTCAAAGCAGAAGTCAGATAATCCGATTATTAATTTCTACCGTATTGAAATGAGATCTACAGATAAGAAAACAATTGAATCATTCAACATTAACATTCAGAAACTAAACGAAAAATAAAGTTATCAACATTTGGAGTGTTCTTAATTTGGATATTTTTCGTGATTATTTTCATTGTGGGCTTTCATAGAAACTGTGCTTTGGGTTTGTAGCAATTCAGTTTTCACTATAGTGCCAATCTAAAGAAAGATAATTACTCTAATTCTACAATGACTTGTATACCAGAAACATTGTACAATTTAGCCCTTCTAGTAATCTAAGTTACATTCAAACTTGAAGCAAAATCATAATTTCTGTGATACACTGATATAAGGACAAACACAATTAAGCCACTGATTGGCCCAACAAAATTAATAAAGTATTGGGTGTGACATATGAAACCCAAGAGAATGAAATGCCAGATAACCGTGCAGTCCATACTTAATAGTCGTATAGCAGAAGATCTTGCCAACTAAAAACTTCTAACAAAATCTGGCATAGAACATCACTTACTTGCGATAATAATAAGCTCTTTCAATTACCAAAGGTGAAGAAACGTTTTAGTCATTGCTATATCTCTGTGCTTTTCCAATTATCAGTTCTTAGCGCTACTTCAAATCTTCCAAAGCACTGTTATTGAAAGGATTCAAAGACCAGACATTACAACTAAAAGGAAGCCAATTTATTCTTGAAATTGTAGTGCATGAGATATCTATGAGATTTATAAGTTGTAAAGGAATTAAAATTACAGTAACGTTAAAATGAGTAGCCAATTGAACAAATTCCACCCAAAACTCATATGGACCAAAGCCCAGAAGTACAGATTACAAGAAAATTAAGAACCAAAGCCTTTACATAGTACTTTTAAAGTAAAATAAGCAAAAAAATATTCAGAGAACCAAAATTACTGACATCTTAAGAAATGAAGAACTGAAAAGTTGTTAACTTTCTGTTGATTTTGCAGAAAAAGTGGGAAAAATAAAAAAGAATACAAAAATGCAAAAGCAAAAACCAGAGAACCCTAAAACCCCCTTTCTTATGTTTTGTAGATGAAACCCAAACAGGAATGCTTGGAAACAACGAACAAAATTGAGAGGAGTATTCCATATAAAACATTACACCATTCAACATACATTTTCAAACACAATCTGCTTAATTGCTTGCCATTATATTTGTTCTGTTTCATTGAATAGATAGAGGAATTGGGTGTGCTTACTATCAGGAAAAATGAGCAGAGAGACGAAATTTATTCTTGAGCTTGTAAAGAAAGGAACAGAGGGCTCAGTGGGACTGTGGAAAATCCCCAATGTAAGAGTTCTTCCACTCAAACCATCCCCACATTCCCATTCAGAGACAAGAAAACAAAGCATGGGACTTATTCAATTACAATGGAAAACAAAATATGGTTGACTGGGAAAGAAAGTGTTGTGTATGTAAAATAGAAAGAAGTGGACTTACTCCTTAAAGTTTATATGGGTATTATGTATGACAGGCAGTCATCAACCCAGTTATGCGAGGCAATTTGAAGATGGAAATGATTGTAAGATTTCATCTTTCTTCGCGGCCTTTTCTTCTGGCTAAGACAACTACTTCTGAAAAACGATTATATATGAAGGTAAGGTGAGGGGCTTTTTTGCCGGGGTTTGCTTTAATAGCCCTTGGATTGGATCCATGATAATTTGGTTAGAATAGAAAGAATGGAAAAAAAAAAAAAACAAATAAAAAAACAAATAAAAAAAAAACAAAAGAAACAAATATTAGGGATATTAGTGAAGCGAGCCACTTTTTCCTTCATATTAATTCGCTATTGTAAAAAAAGTTAGCTAAGTAAAAAGTTTGTTTCGTTACTTTTATCACTGTGTGGTTTTCAATTTCAAACAATTCGCATGGAAGGTTCGTAAATTTTTTTGATTTCCTCGTGATTTCCTCTTCTAAGGTATTTTGACTTGATCTAATCGCAGGCCCAATTCTCTTCTTTGTACAAACATTTAGTCTATGCTAAAGCACTTTTGGCATTCTAAATTGCTGTTTTGGTTCCATGTAGCATAATGAAAATCTCTGCATTGGATCAGAGTGCACACCGGGAACGTTTCCTTTCTGTCATTTGATATGTCCGATGAAGTATTCGGCAAGATAGCCGTACCACCAGAAGCTTCAGCACAAACAATTTCCCATCTTGCTCATGGACATTTCATGGTTTCAAGGTACAGAGAATCCCTTGCATATTATGAAAGCTCTCGGGAGTGGAGAAAGTGTTGGTTGTGGTTGCCTTGTTCACGTTCACATGTGGGTGATGGAAGAGTATGGTGTGGCCAAATCATGGGCTAACCTATTTGCAATATGCCTGGAACTGGATCTAGGCGTTTCTACACTGATTGGTTGTAGAAAAAGTGGTGAAGAAGTTGTGCTCAGAATCAGAATGATGGCTGACGACGGTGAATATCGGTCTATGAACCCTAAGAAACTTGGAATTGAAGGACAATACGGGTGTTATGCGGTCATGGATGATTTAACACGGAGCGTTGTCTTGCTTGACCAGCCTAATGTATTTACATACTAAAAGCAACAACATGTTGAATAATTTGATTTGAGTTAGAACTTAATTTTCACTCATTATGTGTTCTACTTTCAAAAGTTGAGGTTTTCTTTTTATGGGGGTCGGAACATCAAAACTCAAATCAAACAGCTGATGATGGAGGAGCTGTCCTTGAGACCACGAATCCAGGTTTGAGCATTGCCGGATCATTGCATTCTTCGTTATATACATAAGCCAATCCACCATGACTGGTCACATCCATTCCTGCCATCTCCTCCTCTGATGAAATCCTCAAGAGCTTCAACTTGTGCAGCAAGAAAAACAATGTTCCCATTGTCAAGCTCACAAACCCTACAATCACCACAATCTGAACCAAATGTGCAGCCAAGAGCTTTGCACCTCCTCCCATCAAAAGCCCATATGGCCTGTTTGGTTGCCTTGAATAGACTTCATCCACATAAGCCTTTTTGGCGAACAATGCAGTAAATATAATTCCCCATGAGCCACACCCTCCATGAAGCTGTGCTGCTTCTAATGGATCATCATACTTCAACTTCTCAGCAAGCTTGTTGCATCCCATCAAAACCCAAGCTGCCACAAACCCACAAATGATTGCAGCCCAAGGATCAACAACTGAGCAACCAGAGGTGATTGCTGCAAACCCGCCAAGCAGGCCATTGCAAACATCGGTGAGGTTCCAATGACCGGAGAGCAAGCGCTTCCCAAAGAGAGTAGTCAGTGCTGCTGAGCATCCAGCCATTGTGGTTGTCACTGCAGTTCTTCCTATTGCACTCCATTGTCCATAATAGGATCCACTCTCTCCATAGGCCTTGAGAATGTTGAGGAATGAGCCTGCATTGAAGCCATACCAACCAAACCAAAGCAGAAATGTGCCCAAAACAACCAATGTGCCGCTATGTCCACGCAGACTCACAGACCTACCTTCATGATCGAACCGGCCTATGCGGGGGCCTTCGATAAGAGCACCCCACAAGCCTGCTATGCCTCCAACCAGGTGAACAACACCAGAGCCTGCAAAATCAATGACCCCAGAACCAAATAAAAGATTGTCAGCACGAGCAGGGCTTGCCCATCCATCAGCAGACCAAAACCAATGAGAAACAATGGGGTAGACGAAGCCAGTCAAGAAAGATGAATAGATCAAGTATGCAACGAATTGGGTTCGTTCAGCAATGGAACCACTTGTGATTCCAGCAGCTGCAATGGCAAAAGCCCATTGATAAATAAAGTAACCGTAATCGAAAGACTGAGAAGGAAACTTGTTAAGGCCAAAGAAGTGTTGGCCTATGAAGCCATTGGAGGGGGTGCCAAAGGCCAAGGCAAAACCAAAAAGGTAGTAGAAGAGGCCGCCTGTGGCAGCGTCAAGGACATTGGTGAGCATTATGTTCATGGTGTTCTTGGCACGAACAGAGCCGGCACAGAGCATGGCAAAGCCGAGCTGCATCGCGAAAACAAGGTAGGCAGAGAAGAGAAGGTAGGTGTTGTCAACAGCATAGGCTGTGTCAACAAACTTGTTCGAAACGGCATCAAAGCGGCCGCAGATGTATTGGGCGGCTGCGGTGGCATTGGCAGCTGCACCCAAAAGGGGTTGGAGGTCAGAGGCTGAGCAAGAGATAGCAGCCATGGGAGAGACTAGAGGAGGAAGATGGGAATGTGGAGAGGTGGAGAATCTGAAGGCTAGTTATTGTGACAAAAAGATCCCAAGAAATTCCAGAGGTGGATGGCCAAGGATTAGGAGAATCTAACAGATTCCCTAGTGAAATAGAAGACCAGTGGAGACCAAAATTTCCTTAGGTCCGTAATTCCGTAACTGATTTTCCTCCTATTTTGGAGATCAGAAGCTGTAAAGCTGTTACATTCTGTACTATATATCACCACGTGAGAAATTTAACCAAGCTAAATGAACGTTTCAAATTTTAATAAATGCCAAAAGAAAATAAAAGGACATTTTAATGCGCCTGCTGTAAAATTCTTTCCTTTTGTGTATGAATAATTATGCAATGTATCATTACCTGCCTCCAATCTGTGAATATTCCATGCCTGATTGGTCAATTGCTATTAAAGTGTAAAATAAAAGACAAGGAAAAGTCTCAACCACAAGATGATAAAACAATCAGGAAACATACTTGATTTTAAAAAAAATTTGTCTATATTTGGGTCTTCATGTTTTTGGTACATGCACTAGCTCAACTAATAATAATACAAACATTTGGAAAGCTATCTCAATTCTACAACCTTGTGACTTCCCAGGGTTTTGCCACCACCACAGGCATTCTTGTGGAACGAAAACTACAATGCCTAGTTATATACCCAGGTATCACTAGCTTTGACTCGTATTGTAATAGACATCGCCTATCTTCAAGAGACAACCAACCAGCAACTCAAGGTGGAGGAGCCCATTTCCCAGCTTTGAACTCTTTATAGAAGCTGGAACGTTTAGAAACAACAAAAAACACTGTCCAGGAAAAACCAAACAATTGTCATAAGAAAAAATGAAAGGAATGAAACAATAGTAACTGTGTGCTAAAGACAGACCTGGGATCCCTGGAATAACAAAGTTAGGTTCTTTCAGAACATCATGAAGTGTTCTTTTCTCATTTACTTTCACCCATTTAGAGGAACCTTTGCCTGACGATCATCAGATAAAGAAAGTTAGGATAAACTTGTCAAGAAAACGAAATCCTAGGAAAAGGGGGCTCAAATAATGTTTCTTTGCAATTAATGAGTAGAATAGTTTTTAAAAATGGAACAATTTTTCACCCTACCTGCTGAGCTGCCATCATTAGAATTATCATTTGCATCATTTTCCTCATCACCGATGTTTTCCACATGAGAAGCTGCAGTGCCCTCTAAGAGACAACGAAGAATCTTTGTTGTTGACAGAGAAACTCCTGAACCTGCCTAATAAATCAAGGACATAGAAATTAGAAAATGCACAATTAATTTCGTCTTTAAAGATACAGAAAATTATTCCTTGGTGACATACCCATGAAGATATGGAGATAACTAGATTTATACAGGTTCATTCATACACCTCTTTTCCTACTCTTTGATGCATGGGCATTCACAGGAATCCCCAGTAGGTTCTATAAGTTGCACTTTCACCTCAATTAACCACATTGCAATACAAAGGAAAAGTTTGGCATCTCAACAAGCCAGTTGTTATCTCATGTCCTAACAATTGGAAACTAAGCAAACCAAATATCTAATCACAATCCTGCAGCATGCATTGCAAACTAAAGTCCAAGAAACATAACCTCAAAAGAGTGGATAGCAGCACCCTAGAATCGGATAATATGTTTATGTCAACCCAACAGTTATGGCTCATGCCACGACATCCAGTTCTACAGATTTAATAATTATCATCGCTTCATGTAGCTGATCTGGTCAAACTCCTGAGACTTAGCCAATTACTCTCAGAAGTCAAATATGATGCAAGCAATCCAAAATATAGATGAACTTGCTCATTTTCCTTTGCTAGAGAAGTTCAAAAATACAGAATATTCCGAAGATTCTTCAGAAAGCAACTTCCTTTTAATATTGAGTATATTTAAACCAAATCACAACAAAATAAAACGACTTACTTCATAGTATAATTCAACAGCTTCACGAGTGTAATTGTGTTCCTGATCCCATGACAAAGGCTTGCAGCTTTCTGAAAACATGTTTGAAAGTTCAGGAAACCACAAAATGCACGTATATCCAAAAGCATTGGTTGCTACATAGAAAACTCAAAGGCAATTCAACTTTAAAATATAACAGAACACTTTAAAAGAAGGATATCATGTCCAGATGAGCTGACAACATTTCAGTCTCACAGAAATCCTCAATGAAGTCACTGGACATAACCTCTGCATACAGCAGCAGAACTGGCCAATGTAGAATATTATTCTTATCTAACACAGGTTTTCTTAATCCTGTAAGTTCTTGATACATTGCCTTCCCAATTTTCAGTCCTCTACTTTTGATCGCGGAAACAAGGTCCTGCATAGTTTCAACAAAGAAATAAACATGAGCCTGAGAACAATCACAAACAGTTCATTCATAATTGTATCATTCCATTAGTAATATAATCAAACCTTAGCCTCTGATATAGCCTTGGAAACTTGAGCCTCACGCTGTTGGTGTTCCATCTTCTTTGACTCAATCTGCCTTAACAGCTTCTTTAGCTCTTCGTTACTTGGGTCATGCTTAATCCCATTTTGGCAATGCAAAGTTGATTCAGGCAACAAGTTCAATGCAAAAGACGCTTTGGCAGCTCGGTACAAAGCCTATTATCAAAACACATATTGCTAAAATCACAAAAAAGACTAAATATTCAAACAAAACCCATCTGAGAACAATAACATGGTAAAAAAATTGTGCACCTTGACATTAGTGGAACAGAGCTTAATTGCGTCCTCAGCATCAGTAAGAGCACGTCTGTAGTTACCAAGTAAAAGATTGACATGGGCCCTATTTGAAAAGAGAACAGAGGTGTCAGAGTCACTCAAAGCTTGCTGATTTATTGCTCTCGTGTAGCAATCTATGGCATCAGCGAAGTGCTTTTTGCCCATCTTCACATACTCGTTACCCTTGTCCTGCCAAACCCAACAAAAACAATATATATGAAAAAACAAAGACAATATAATCCTATCAAGTGCTTTTATTGTGTGAGAGAGAGAGAGAGAGAGAGAGAAAACCTTGAGTTCAATAGCAGTATTTTCTTTGAGAGCGGCTATGGCATCAAGGTCAGCTCTTTCGCTTTCGGTTTGGGGTTCAGAACCCTTTTCCATCAATAGTGCCATTGCTTCTTCGAATTCGCTTCTTTTCTATTTTACTTTCCTTGTTCTGCTGCTGGCAACTAGCGACTGCGAGAGAGGCAGAGTATTGCTAAAACCTTACGCAGAAGCTGGGACTTGCAGACTTTGCTGGGCTGAGTTTATGTTTTCTTATAGGCCTTTTATGTCATTTGGATTCTCAAGTTATATTTTGAGTGAGCCTCTCTTGAGGAACCTTAATTGAGGACAGATCTTAGCCGTTGGATGAAATTGGACGGCTGGATTAAAACATGGCTTTTAATAAGGTTTCGCGTAGAATCGGGTAAAACAAAACCCATACATCCATGCCCATCCCAAACAAATCAGAGCCATCCTCGCACAAGTCATATCATCTTCTTCATCTTCCTCTTTCTGCACCTTCTTCTCTTCTCTTCTCTTCTCTCCTCCTTCTCCTCTCTCTCTCTCTCTCTCTCTCTCTCTCTCTCTCTCTCTCTCTCTCTCTCCACATGTGAGTCTGTCTATGCCACCATGTGAGTCTCTCCACAGATCAGCCTGGAACTAAAATAAAAAATATCATGCACTTTTCAAGCTTCACTCTCCCTCATCCATAACCCAGCGATTCTTTCTGCTTCACAAGTAAACATTTTTTCAATCCACAAACGCCCAAAAACCCAGCAATTGCCAAAAGAACACCAGATTGACCTAAAAAAAAAAATACAAGACCGTGAAGTTAAGAGAGACGTATACCACAACTGAAGGTTTTTTTTCCCCCTTTTCAAACAAGCTGATTCAAGACAAACAGAGAAAAGATAATTTTGAGAGTAGATCGAATCTAATTAAATAAAATATAAATATCGGTTTCCTGAGAAAATCAGAAATTATATAGCCGTGCGCCAATACCCGGTTTTTAAAAATTTTTAAAATAATATTATAGCCGCGCCTTATTTTGACACGTGGACGCCTAATCACCGGGCGCGTCATCTTTTGATTTTTTTACAGGCTTTATTAAAAAAAGTATAGCCGACCGGCTTAACTGTGTTTTTTGTTTTAATTTACATATATATGGTGGGATATTCAATTCTGTTAGCATAGCCGCTCGGTCTTTCTTTATTTTAATTTTTAAAATAGTACAGCCGCCCGGCTATACACAGTATAGCCGAACGGCTATACCCAGGTTTTTAATTGTTTTTAAAAAAATAGTATAGCCGTTCAGCTATAATCGGTTTTTTATTTTTTCTTGAAAATAGTATAGCCGTGCGGCTATACAATTTTAACACGTGGCTCCTGGGCGATAGCGGATCTTTTTAAATAGATATAAATAGTATAGCCACCCGGCTATACCCTTTTTGACATGTGGCGGCTATTCGCTGGGCGCCTTTTTTGTTTTTTTTGATATAGTATAGCCGGTTGGCTATACTCGATTTTTTAAATTTAAAAAAATAGTATAGCCGATCGGCTGTACTGGGATTTTTTGCTTTTTTAAAGGATATATTATACACGTGTAGATACGTTCTTTCTTATAGAGAACCCAATTCAATTCACAAAATTATAATTTTATGGCATACGACGCTCAATTTCTCTCCACCTCTCTCTCCTTCCATTCCTTGTACAAGGTAAGCTCTCACCGCCGCAACTTTTCTATTTTACTGTTTGATTGCCGAGAAAAGAAAACCAATGATATTCAAAAAATCAGAAGAAATCAATGTCAAAATCCTTCTCCCCATCAAAAACCCAAATGCTGCTTTTGCTAAGCTTTCCCCTTCAGCTCGTTTACTATGTTCAATACTTTTATATTCAAAATTCTTGGCCAGAAAACGTTGGAAAGTGACCGAAAAGTCAAATCTTGACTCAAAAGTTATTTTATATATATATATATATATTTGTTGTTTAATTTGATGTTGTTTTTTTAATTAATTAGTTTTATTTAAAGTATCCCTCGGATTATTTTTTTATTGGAAGAATTTTATCCAATTAGGATTTTGAGTTGAGTAAAATCGGTCATGGCTGCTTGAGAAAATGAAGGAATATCCTGTAACCCAATTTGAAAATTTAATTATTTAAGACCTAAAATAAGTCAAGTCAAATCACTTGCAAGAAATGTGGGGCGAAGGTTTTAGTTTGAACATTGCTCTGTGTGTGGTACGAAAGCATTTCATTCACTCTCAGTTTTCTTTCATTTTCTCAGAAACCAAACAAAGGCTAATAATCTCTTCACATTCTGAGTCTTTT
Organism: Prunus dulcis; assembly: GCF_902201215.1. Classification (NCBI taxonomy): domain Eukaryota; kingdom Viridiplantae; phylum Streptophyta; class Magnoliopsida; order Rosales; family Rosaceae; genus Prunus; species Prunus dulcis. The sequence goes on from NC_047650.1 coordinate 42,788,937, forward strand.
ATCACACATATACTACTATCGATGCTGCTATGGTTTCCATTCCTGAGTTGCACTCTAACTTCTTCATAATCTCTTTATCGTTAAATCATTACCAGTCTGTGCCGCAAGGATTCAGGCAATCGAAGGGTTTGATCTTATTGTTGGTGAATTCGAGAATCAATAGAAACAAGCACACAGGAATTTTCATGGAGATGCAGGGAAATGGAAGTCCAACGACAAGTAATCAGTCTACAATTAACATTCCACATGTACTGACTGTTGCTGGCTCTGATTCGGGTGCTGGCGCTGGAATCCAAGCGGACCTTAAGGCTTGTGCTGCTCGTGGAGTGTACTGCTCTACTGTCATAACTGCTATTACTGCACAGAACACTGTTGGGGTTCAGGTTGCTATTTGATGCTGTTTTCCATGACTTATGCTCTATTTGGTTTCTGAGAAAGCATAGAAGAAGATAGAAAAGATAACAATTCCACTGACGTTTGTTAATTTTCCTTTGTTCTCTTTAATTGCTAGGGTGTAAACGTTGTGCCTGAGGATTTTGTTGCAGAGCAGATGAAGTCTGTGCTATCTGATATGCATGTTGATGTGGTAAGTCAAAGTTGAATGACATAATATCGATCATCATCAAGAGCTTGTTGACTTTATTAATTTTAATTCAATGATTAATAACAGGTTGTAGATTAGTTATATAGTTAGTGAAAAATCTATATGTCAGAGGTAGCTAATAGAACCTTGTAAACGGCACTTATTACTTCTTTGTTTTCAAAGTTGATTTGACATACATTTTGTACTTGTAACTCAATGCATATTTACCTGTCAAAAGATTCACGTCAAGCATAGGGGTTTGAGCTTCCATGTCATCTTTCTCTATTCACTTGTTTTGGTATGAAAGAGAAGTGGCCTGAGAACAAAGATGTATGTGGCCAGCTGGTTGAGATGTATGTGGATGTGTCTGTGCTTGTTAATGTAGTAAATGGAGACATCCAAAAAATGAAATTACATTAAAAAGCATTTTAATTCTGGTGGGAAAAGCTAAGCTTAATAACTACATGTTTGATGGAAAGAAGCATATGTTGTTAATTTTGGAGTTTTGTGTTAATGAGTGCAATATATTTCATCAAATGTTGTTGATATTTTCTTTGTTGAATAACATTTGAAGGTTTGGTCATATTCATAGCGTCAATATGTTTTGGGTGAATTGATTAGAACTTTTCATGAATTAAATTGCGGTTTCGTACATTACTTTTACTTAATGGATTGCCGATGTTGTAGGAAGACTAATTGTCTGTATTTGGCAAATTTAATTAAAATGCTCTTTTGAAAGCTCTATTAAACTTTTTTGAGCTTTCACTAGCTCTGTACTTGAGACATGGCTCTTTCGCAAACTTGTTTATATCAAGAAATTGTATTGCTACTAAAATGGTTTTGACATGCTCCTGATATGCCATCCCTAGGTGAAAACTGGTATGTTACCTTCTATTGGTATAGTCAAGATTCTTCATCAACATCTTAGGGAGTATCCTGTTCGAGGTATGTTGTTCTTTTAAAAATTGAACATGTCTTTTGCTATTGTTGCTTAATTAGCATTTTAAATGAATTGGTGTAATCATTGAAGGCAGCTTTAGTGGTTGATCCTGTTATGGTGTCTACAAGCGGAGATGTATTGGCTGGTCCTTCTGTTCTTGCTGGGTTCAGGTATGACAATCTTTTGTGCATAACATTGAGTAAATTCATAGTCCTGTCATGTGGTTGTTCTTGCTTTATGCAAACCTCATGGGGCCTATGTGGCAGAGTACTAGGTTGTAACCATCTTTTATTTGTCTGAAAAAATAAGAGTATAGGTGGGCTGTGCAACTAATATTTTGCATAAGCTTGACAGGGCAACTTTTTCTGAAATGCAGAGAGCATGTTAAGTAGTTTGAATGGACAGTATGTTTTGTTTATTACACATTGAGCACTTGAGCTAGCTAAGCTTTGGTGGTCCATCATCATACAGTTGGTTTCTTTCACCCATAAACCTTTTGGTCATTTTTGTTTTTATGGATAATTTTTTGTCTTTCTTATTTGTAAGTAACAATGATATGATCCTGTTTCTACTAAGAGATTAGGCTCATAAATATTTTATGGCTTTGCACAAGTAAGTTAAAGGATCTTTGCCGTGATATGAGAACATATCAAACAACCAAGCTAATCCACATGCATACCACTAGTTTTTTCCTCTTTAAAGTTTAATCAACAAAGCATTTTCGTAGTTTTACACAAATGTTAGTTTCTCATTGCTTCTAGAAACAATGTCTACATTCATTTGCTATATAAATTTTGATTGGGTTATTATTATGATTAGTTCACAAACACAATGCAAATGTAGAATCCAGATATTCAATTACTAAAAAAAATGCAATTAATGTATTAAATAGTAAATGCAAAAAATAATTTTTTATTTCGCTGAACTCTGACAAAATAAATAATATATCAAATGATTAGGGGAAAGATAAAATTTTACATATGGACATTTGAAAAAAAAAAAAAAACCTATTCTGCAATGTTGTTTTTCGTATGTAGCTGCTACCCGCAGCAATTTGTTTGATAGTTTGCTCAGTTATGGTCACAACAGCAGCTTTTTTATAAGACTCTGCGATAACAGCTCTATTATTAACATTAACTCATCCGAACAAGCATTCAGTATAATATCCTATTCAGTTGTCTACCAGTTTCTTGGAAATTTCTTTCCTTCACCTGTGCACTGTTAATAAGCATAAATATTTGCATAGTTCTTATGTGCTTAAACTGCTCCTTCACCGTTTTGCCATGTTTTTATTTCTTGGCCAATTTGCACACTGGATTCTTTTTCCTTAAACTAGAGAGAAAGTCCCCTTATGGAACAGTGTACTTTTTAATAATTTTTATTTTCGGTTTCCTGCTTGCAGAGAGGAGCTTCTTCCTATGGCCAACATCATAACTCCAAATTTAAAAGAGGCGTCTGCTTTACTTGATGGCGTGAAAATAAAAACAGTTTCTGACATGCGTTCTGCTGCAAAATTGTTACATGATAAGGGCGCGCGGTTAGTTATTGGAACATGCTTGACATCTTCAGCTCTCACTTTTAATCCGATGATTTGTAAAACTCTTGTTTTTTGTATCTGTTTCAGTTATCATAGTCCTGTCAACTTCAGTCAGTTTTTGGACATATTTTAAGTTAAGTAAAATGTTTCATTAGTAGTAAATTTTTAATGCATTGTGAGTACTATTGGAATTATAGAGAAGGCACTCCACTTCCTGGTAACTCTCTACTGTTGCATAATGTATACACCAAGGTGAATGGCTCTTGTTTATTCTCACAAACAAAATTCTTCGATTACTAAATGCTTTACTAGGTATAGGGCAATTGTATGTCATTTCACCTAGATAATGGACTAAAACGGTAAGGGTCATGGTATAGGATTTCACTATTTCCAGTGCGTGACACTATTGTAAAAGGGAGTTTCCTTGATATTGTATTCATACATTTGTATTTAATGATCGTGGTCATTTGCGTTTTGTTTGGATTTCTGGGTATATATTTTAGGTATGCTTCTTGGTTGGGTTAGTTCAATGGCTCTACAGTTTAGTCATCTTTAATCCCCTTGACCTCATTCTTGAATCTTGTGGGGGTACTGTTTTACTGTTATCTTGTTCACAATTATCTGTTTGATGGGGAATATCATAGACAATGATATTTTCAGGGTTACAAGTTGCCCAGGGCATAAACTGTGTTTTCTGGCTTGTGCTTTTTTAACAGTGGTGATATGAATTTAAACAAACCTAAATAATAGATTAATCTAAATCAAATTGAACTCATAAGCAAATGAATGTAGACATGTAAGAACGACATTGTACCCACAGAGATTTATTAAAACAACCTTATTATAAAATCTTTTTTATTTAGTTATAGAATTAGCAATACACTGCATTGGGGAGGGGGGGCACTTTTCCTGGGATTTGAACGGGTGACCAAGAGGGGGAAGGGGGAGGGACCTCACCACTGAGGTAAACCCATTGGTCACCTTATTCTAAAATCTTTTCTTAACTAAATCAGTAAATTTTTATCAGAGTATTGAAATTAGTCTTTCGAGTAGGGGGAACAAAGTGAGGAGACAGTGACTGTTAATGGGGTAGGAAGCCCAATGTCATATGCTCTCTCATTTAGGTTTAGGAACGGTTACAGCAAGATAATATTGGCATATCTATAGCAAGTTACCATTATGGGGTTTATGAACATTTATTTTATTGTGAATTGAATTGTGTAGTTACATTGTTTTCTTTTGGCTTATTTTACTTAGCGTAGCTTCATTAGGACAGAATTAATGCAGTTTGATTGTAGGAAAAATTTGAAATAAACATTAAGTTGCTTTGTGTTGAAACAGTAGTTTGTTAAAACAAATTGCTTCTTTACTTGTCAGAAATGTTCTTGTCAAAGGTGGAGACCTGCCGGATTCATTGGATGCTGTTGATATCTTCTTTGATGGTAAGCTTTTAAACTTCAGAAATGATAATACTATTGCTTCCATTTACTTGATGTATGAGTGAAAATGGAATACTCAATACTTAGAATGATCATTGCAGGTGAGCACTTATATGAGCTGCGTTCGTCACGCATAAAAACTCGTAATACACATGGTACTGGTTGCACTTTGGCATCATGTATTGCAGCTGAGCTGGCTAAAGGTGCTTCAATGCTCGAGGCTGTTAAGGTACTACATATGTGCCTTACTTTAAGGGATGCAGGGAGAGTCTGCGACAAACTATTTTTCTTTCTTTGTAGTACATATTCCCAAAATAGTCATACTCAAGAATAACAGAAGATAATTAAGGGGTTAGCATGTTAGTACAGGCGAAAATTGGTTCCCCTTTCTGTTGGATTGAAACCCAGGTGTGGCTTTTTGAGACCCAAAAGCAGTGCCTTCCTGTTGTATCGCATTTAAAAAATATATATATAGCATTGATAAAACTATTGTTGACTTGTTTTTTTATTTAGAGTTGTATTGCTTGAGATGAGTTTGCCTGATTCCAAGTACTTGGAAAAATTTGTTCAAAGACTTGATAGAAGTTTGAATTCCACTTTTGCTGTGTACGGTTGTACAGAGTAGAGGATAATGACTATTGACTAATAAGGCATACTGTCTACTCTAGTACCATAATTCACTCGACTGAAGATTATACCTTGTCAGACCTTGAGGATTTTTCTTGATCGCTCAAGCTAGTCAGTTACAAATTATGAGTCCCATCTCTCTTCCCTCTCCCTTCCTCTTTCATTCAACAAGGCCTCCTTTTCGTGTTGGTCTTTAGGATATTGCCTGAAGTTTTGATGCTAGTTGAGTTGCAATTTATGTTTCCCATGATCTCATATCATGTTCTTGTGTTTCTTATTATAAAAAAAAAAAGAAAAAAAAGAAGCCATGTTCTTAATGCTCTCTCTCTCTCTCTCTCACGCACACACATACAAAAACAGTTAGAACAACAGAATCTATTATCTTTTTTATCTTAATTTTGGTAGGTAGCTAAATGCTTTGTTGAGACTGCCTTGGATTACAGCAAAGAGATTTTCATTGGAAATGGTCCCCAGGGCCCCTTCGATCACCTAATGAAGCTTAAGAGTAACACTCACAATTCTGGTAGACAAGTCAGATTCAATCCTAGCGACCTATTCTTGTATGCTGTTACAGATTCAGGTATGAATAGAAGGTGGGGCCATTCTATCTCAGATGCTGTTAAAGCTGCTGTACAAGGAGGTGCCACCATTGTCCAACTGAGGTTGGTTACTCATCAGAATTTTTATACACCGTAGACTTTATATCTCTCTGATTACTTACATGCTAGTGATTGGTGCTTCCATTTGTACATGTTGGTACATCTATAACTAATCCTAGAGAAAGATGATGTTGATTTTTCATGTATTTGAAGTGATCATTGCCTTTCTCATGTGGAGTGCTAATTATGCTTTTTATTTCAAGTTGCTCTAAGATTAAAGATAATGAATTAAACTCCCAGGGCCCTCTATATTTCTGGAAGCTGATAAACATATTACTACCCTTGTAGTTCTTTTGTAGAGTCAGACGCTGGTTCAGCTTTTATCAAGAAATGTCTAATTAAAAAACTTGACAACTTAATTACTTTGTATGTATTTTTTATAAAGATATAATCTATATGCATCATATGTTTATTGTTTCACATTGGGATTGCCTACTTGGAACTGTGATCAACTGTTATCCAGTTCCTCTCATGCCTGTTATTTTTGTATATTCTTTTCAAAATATTTTTTTCGGATTCATTCTAACTCAATTAGGTCACCTACTCTTCAAGTTTCATGGCCTAAATTGAAATGTACCCTTCTCAATGAGTCTTTGTTTGGGTTCATTTCCAAAACTATGATTATAAGACATAAAAATTTTGTGGCTTTTAGTTTTGCATTTGGTGATTTTGACTTGCTTTGCAGAGAAAAGGATATTGAAACACGGGATTTTGTAGAAGCAGCCAAGTCATGTCTCCAAATTTGCCGTGCCCATGGAGTTCCATTGCTAATAAATGATCGTATTGATGTTGCACTTGCTTGTGATGCTGACGGTGTGCATATTGGCCAGTCTGACATGCCAGCACATACTGCACGTGCTCTCCTTGGACCTGAAAAGATAATTGGTGTCTCTTGCAAGACACCAGAGCAAGCAGAGCAAGCATGGATTGCTGGCGCTGATTACATTGGTTGTGGCGGTGTATATCCAACTAATACAAAGGCAAACAATCTCACTGTTGGCTTGGACGGTCTGAAAACTGTTTGTTTGGCTTCTAAGTTACCTGTGGTTGCAATTGGCGGGATCAAAGTTTCAAATGCACGTCCGGTGATGGAAATTGGTGTACCGAACCTGAAAGGTGTTGCAGTTGTATCTGCTATATTTGATAGCGAATGTGTGTTGACAGAAACTAGGAAGTTGCATGCAGTGCTAACAGAGGCGACAGCAGCAGTGAAGTGAAACATACCCGGATAAGGCTTTGTCGCAAATTTCTCTGAAGTTTGAGTATCATAATGGCTTTAGAGATTGCGGCACCAGCATGATTATGATGTTCACTTTTCTTGTCAGTGGTTACAGAAGGCAACCCATGCTCACTATTTTTTGAGTTCTCTGCACCTAAATTTTATATATTTTGCTTACTCAGCATGGGCGTTTGCTTGCTCAGTGTGGACGTTTGCCTTTTGTAATATTTACACAAGGTCGTTCTGTAATGATGCAATGTGATATACTGCTCTTAATTAATTGATGACAGCTCGCCATGTGCTTCGCTTCTGACTTGAGTTGGTTGACAACAATTATTGTATTTTTCTTGGGTGCAGATTTGAGTAGATTTGAAGAATATAAAAAGTTCCCTTTCTTTCTTGAGCCCTCAACGTAACTGTATTTTTAAATTTAGATTAGATCTACCATAATTTCATCTTTGTTTTTACTCAATAAGTCAAACTTTATCCTGACGTGGACTCCTTTTAAGGAGGGAGAGAGCACTCGACTTCAAAACAGCTTCAGCCAAGAAATCATACGGACACTGTGGAAGTTTAGAACAAGTTTAGTGCTAAAAATATTGCAGGAGAAATTCAAATCTCATTTGGGAGGAAGAAATTATATGTATACTGGAAGTTTGGAAACCTCGAATTGTTAAATTTGTTCATTCTTATGGTTAAAATGCATATAACTAGTAGGCGGCTTATAGCTCAAGTGGTTAAGAGCATTTATTGTGCATACGATGTCTTAAGTTTGATTCTCCCATTTCTCAACATTGCTCCTATAAAAACAAATGTATAGAACTATGTTCTCGAGGATAAAGATGGCCACAATCAGCCAAGAGAATAATGTCCACTCTCAGTTGATTCCTGGGAAGCAATGGTGCAGACAACATGACACGTGAGGGCCATGAAAAGTTATGACAAAGACAGGTTAAGGATGTCGGTGTCCTGTTCTTCACCTTTGAGCATTATGATTTAGATTTACACCATATTTTTCGAGAAGCTAACATAGTTGCAGATTTCTTAGCAAATAATTTTTTTTTGGGGTCGAATTTCTTAGCAAATATAGAACATAATTTTTCACATCCTTGGTTATGTTAGCGTGGCAGTAATGAAATCTCTAGGGCATCCTCTTTGCAAGTTTTCTTTGATCCATTAAAACAAAAAACAAAAACACAAAAAGCTTATGGCAAAGACAAAAAAAATGTCAGCTGTTCAATTTCTCTCTGTGATTTGTAACATCACTGGAAAGAAAGGAACAATGAAATTACAAGTTTCTCAGTCAAATATTAATAGTAGATGCCATTGACTCATCCCAAGCAAAATTATGCCTGATATTAGATCAACCCAACAAATAATAAATCAGAGCAAGAGACTTGTAGCTCAAGTAGTTAATAACATTTACTTCCCGAGTTCCTATGTCTCATTCCCCTGCTTGTGGAAAAATATATATATATCAATAGACTTCTCCAAAGAACAGAAGCATCTACTAAATTAAATTAAATTGGAATTGCTTATTCCATCAAGAATTAAACCTGCAGGAGGAAGAAAAATAAAAGCATTGCACTACCAGACAGACCATACAAAGTGAAGAAGCAAAGTAGTAATTGAGATATAGGGTAAACCAAAATATATAACAAAATGTTATTATGTTCCAACTGAACAAACCTCCATACATACCATACCCCATTAGGGGGTATAAGTCTCCTTAAAGAGAATCTCTTGTTCTCTGATGAAACAATAAAAACAAACCTTTTACACCTTTTCCCCTCCAAACCTCCCGCCCTCCCCTAAACTGGAAAACAAAGACAAACAACTCAATTCCACAACCTTTAACTACAAATTCTAGTAGTGATACATCCAAGGTCACAGTCTCAGGACAAACTAATGCTCCTCAGCGCCACACTATAATTTACAAAAGTTTGTTTATTGAAACACCATCGCCTACGAAAAGAACTGACTGTTTATACAAGCACGACAACATTCTCAACTACGCAGATACTGAGAAACCAAACTTCTTCGGTTCTCCGATTTTGAGGAAGAAATCGATCCTCAGCTAACACGTACTTCTCCACTTGCATGTATTTCTTTGACTGTCTTTTCATACTCGTCTTCCTCCTCCTCGCCTTCTACCTCTTCCTTTGTATCACCATCTTCTTCTCCCCACCCAAAGCTTCCAATCGATCGGGAAACTGGAGGAGGAATTTTGGCTTCTTCCACTATCTTCATGATGTCATCGGTACTTTGGAGGGAAAAGGTTGGGTTTTCTTTTCTGTAGTAGATGGTTTGAGCTGCTTCCGTAAGCTCTCTAGGCAAGTTCTTCAAAAACCATGGATGGTTCTTGATTTCCTTAATGGTGATCCTCTGAAACAAGAATTGAAGCCAGTTTAGGACACGATGAAAGAGCATTAAACAGAAAAAAATAAATAAACAAATGTTAACTGATAAGAACAAACTTCAAACTCATAAGACTTGAGCTAACTAACGCCCAACACTAGCATAAAATGAAGTCATGGCCTATATAGGGTCTCTCCCGTTCCTCCATGGACTTTCATCTTACACAGAAGTGATATTTCCCTACTTTTATATTCATTTCTCTTCATTTTAAGGGGACCTTCAGGAAAGCAAATCTAGACAGGAGAGAAGTCCAGGATGAGCCTTTCTTGGCACATTATTCAATGCATTATATGCACACCCCAATCCTTCCAAAGATCAATTAACTGAGTTAACATTATAGGCAAGTAATTATTCCAAAGCCTAGCAAGGCAAAGTTTGTAAGCGATATGTACATTTATGCCAAAGCAATCTAAGAAAATGGGACTTTAAACTTTTTCTTTGCGAAAGAATCTACTTAAAACCTCACAGTTTCCATTATACACCCAGTCTAAGAACATAATCTGTTCTTCTACAAAGTTCAGAAAACTAAAGTTTTGCTGTTTGTTTAAGTGATAAATTTATTGCGTAAGCAGAAACATAGTATAATACATACCCTTGCTGGATTTGCAACAAAGATGCGAGAGAGCAGATGCCTACAATCTTGAGATATGTGAACATAGTCAGGAATCTTGTACTGAACGGCCATTATTCGCTGCATTATAAGAATGAAAAGGAAATACGGTTAAAAATAAGAAAAAGGTGAATTATTCAACTTTGAGAGAGGTTGAATACAAGGTAAAATTACATTAATGGTTTTCCTGAAATTCTTTGGATCTTCTTGGTCTTCAAAAGGATATGCTCCCACCAGCATAACATATAGGGTCACCCCACATGACCATACATCTGCCAGCTGGATAAACATAAACCTAAATCAGACGATAGAAGTAAATCCTGTATAATTACTATTCGAATTCTGGGCACAAAAAACTTAATTAACAAGAGTCTAAAACATCATTTCATTTCCTGAACGGTTTAACTGCCTAAATTCCTGTCATGTAAGTGAGCATTACTATCATGGAAGTAAATAATTGAGCACAATAAATGATCGTATGAGATATAGAATGGTCATAGAAAGAAAAAATAAACTAATACTATTTTTAAGATAAAAAGAAGGGAGTACAAAATGAAGAACTCACATTTAAGAATATCAGAAGAATGATTTCATACGGGTAGGTTACATTGTTGCAAATTGTAAATTAAATTTCTAATGGCAGTGTCAATATTGCACATCATATATTCTTTCTACCAACCTAGTAATTAATGTGGTTCATGGATAAAATTAGACCACAAACAAAAATATAACTTGCAGAAGAGAAAAAGGGAAGATGAATAAGCACAAAGGGGCATCCTAAGTATTCACAGTGGAGATCATAGGCCAACAAGAATAAAGTCTTGAAGAGGTATGATTCAAATTGAGAAATTGATGGTGTGACAATGGTTGTAAAACAGATGAGTGTACGTACACGAGAGACTTAGAATAAGAGGATTAATATGGTACAGATATGAAAAAAGTGCATCAATATTAACTGCTTTGCTTATATAAATCCTTGAACAAGTTTGAAGGTGGTATATTGGATATCTCTTAAACTGAAGACTGGTAAATGCAAATACCTGATGACTTCTAATTTACTCTTCCAAGTTTCAACTTATCTAAACCATCATCTTAAACCACCTCCTTGGCACAGCAAGAAATAACATAAAGAAAGATTAAGATGCAATTGGAAATTTCCACTTATTGCAATAAACTCTAATCAACTGGCCCTTAACAAAATCGTTAAAACTGTAGTACATCAATTATCACAGAAGAAGTGAAAATGACAACAGTGCAAAAATTACTTAAGCTACCTTGCCATCATACTCTCTTCGAGAAAGAACCTCAGGAGCAATATATGCTGGAGTACCCACAGTCGATTTAGGCCTTGAATGCAGCAATGATGACTACACAAATAAAGCTCATCAGAGTATAGAACTTTTACATCTACCTTGAAACATCTGACAGTATGTTCATTGTAGAATTAAACCTTAGAATAACCGAAATCACAAATTTTCAGGCGTGGAGCCGGGCTGCCATCCAGCAAGGTATTCTCCAGCTTCAAATCTCGGTGGCATATTTGCTGCAGGACCAGACAAGGGACAAATAAGAATAACAGGTAAAGGAAACAATCAACTGGAGATCAGGAACACTCACAACTCATTTTATTTACCAGAGAATGACAGTAGCTAACTCCCGAGATAAGCTGCTGGAAAAAATATCTAGCCTGCAAAATCAAAAACAACATAAGCTGACTTTGTTACTTAGAAACTTAACCAATTAGCCAAATCGGAATTCACTCAGAGTGGAGGACTTTGAAATCATAAAGATTGGTATACTGAAAGTATAAGCTATTATTGTCTTCATAATTTCCAACATCTTATCAGTATACAATCATCACAAGAACGGTGATCAAACCTCATCCTCACTGAACCGTCCTGCATTGCAAATTCGCTCAAAAAGTTCTCCACCTGCAGCGTACTCCATCACAATAGCGAGATGTGTAGGAGTCAAAACTACCTGAAATTCCAAAACATCATATCAGGCCACTGAAACTGATTAAATTTTCTTTTCTCATCCTTCACAATGAAGCAGAACATAAAATTAAAAAAAACACACCTCCCTGAACCGAATGATGTTTGGATGGCGAAGCGCCCTGTGGTTTATGATTTCTCTTGCCACATTCTCATCAATCTGCAAGCAAACAATAAAATATAAATTTAATCATAATACACACACATACACATACGTACAATCCTGTGAGAACAATAAAAATATGAGTTCTTATGATTTCATACAATGAAATGGAAAGGTTCTAGCTTTCCCAAGTACCAACTCCAGAATTTTACGGGTGGGTCTTCCTATATAAGGTTTATTATTTAAAAAAATTGACCATCCATGCAAAAATCCATAAATGAATGAAAAGATGAAAAAAGAAAAAGGATGTATGAATGAAAATAAAATGGAAGGAAAGGTAAGGACCTTGTGACCACGGTCGATGTATTTCATGGCGACGAGCTCTTTGGTTTCTTTGTTCCTCATCAGCCTCGCCACCCCAAAATTCCCAGATCCAATATCCTTCACAAGCTCGTACTTTTCCATTTTCTACGTTTTATTATTATTTTTTTCTAATTTTGCTCTTGAGGTCCTGTATAGAAACTCCGATTGAGCTACACCCCTCGGAAGCTTGAAAGATTTGAGCTTTCAATACATGGATCTCCAAGCTCAGAGAACACACAAACAGAGCAATTAAATCGAATTGGAAAAACCCAAAAGCCTAAAATCAAGATCAGAGTTCTAAAGAGGGAGGGAGGGAGGAAGGGAGAGGGAGAGAGAGAAGGATTGTAAAGGAAGGGGATTATGGGATCCCTTGCTGGATTTGATTTGAGAATTAATTAGGAGTTGGGCTGCATGTGGTGAAGATTGAAAGAAAGATTTTTCTATTTGTAGAGAGAGATTTGATTTGGGGCTTGAGCTCAGCTAAGTGAGGGATCCAAGATGAAGAGTTTTCAAGGGAAAGCAAAGAATCAGAAAGCTTTTAAAACAAAACACTGGTGCTTTCTTTTTTCTTTTCTGTTTTTCTTAATTTATAAGAGGACAGAGAATCTTCTTAATTGTAGCTATTTTTCTTTCCTTTTTTGTTTTCCCTTAGAGCATTTCCACCAGTTGCCTCTTGCCATGGCAAGATTAGCCCTAGGGCAGACACTATTTACGTGAATAGTGGCTGCCCTAGCCCCCTCCAGCAAAATGTGTTTCCAGCAGTTGGGGCTTGCCATGGCAAATACTATTCATTTTTTTGTTTTTTTACAACTTTTTTTACTTAAACAATTAATTTGGATAATATTTTCGGATAAGATTTTTCGATTTCTACGTGTCAATACTATTCATATTGGATAATATTTTCGGATAAGATTTTATTTTATTAGTTGTATTGGTTGGTATTTATAGGAAAAAAAAAGTATGGGGATTTGGTGTTAAAAGTGAAGAGTATTGGTTGGTATTTATAGACATTGGCAAACCCAGAATTTTTGTAGCAGATGTGCAATATTGACTAAGTATGAAAAATGATTTTTTGGAATAATCATTTTCTCAAGATAATTTTTGGCGGCTTTTATTCCTTACAAATCAAATAAGAAAACTTGATTTTATGAAATTTTAATATGAAGTATATATTGACTTAATGAGCCATCATTTTTAGCTTAAATCGTATTTTGCACTAAACCCGATTTTTCATATTTTGATTTGATGGGAATTTGATTTTCTAGTATTTTTATTTGAATCCAAATAGGGGGTACTTCCTTATTTACATTGTAAACTTAAGTAAATGGAGTAATATAAAAATAAATTAAAGTAAAAGGACAAAGACATTTACTTAAATGTTGAAAATGGAAATAAGGTATAGAGAAAAAAAAAAAATCTGCCTTGCCCTCGGGCCAGTCTTGCCCTCGGGCCAGCCCAGTTTGCTGGGTCCCACCATTTGCCCGGGCTGGATTTTGTTGCTGGAAACCATTTTTTTGCCCAAACCCCCCCAGCCCGAGTCCAGCCTTAGCTGCTGGAAATGCTCTTAGAAAGGGAAGTTTATGCATGTCTAAGATCCAAAAACAACAAATATGGTATGTAACTATGTATACCTACATGGTACATGAGTGTTGTGGGGACATTAGTGCTAAAATATGAAAACTATGAGAGCATATTTATTTGTGGAAATTTTCTGTGTATTGTTTTCCTTGTAGGAGGTCATATTTATAATATAACGAAACCTGAATGGGCAAGTAAATAATAAATTCATAAATCTATTTGCAGTAGGAAATCAAGAATTAAAGTAAATCAATTACAATTATAATAGGAATTCTTGGTGTATAAGGAAAGTAAGTCAATATCCACAAGTCACGCCAACACTCTCCCTCATGTTGGTGCATAGATGTAGCCAATGCCCAACTGATCTAGTGAATTATGGAATGCTTTACTGGAAATTGCCTTTGTCAAAATATCTGTCAATTGATCCTCGGATTTCACAAAAAGAAACTGAAACACTTTAGCCTCAAGCTTTTGTTTGATGAAGTGTCGATCCACCTCAACATGTTTAGTACGATCATGCTGAACCGGATTCTGTGCAATGGCTATAGCAGCCTTGTTGTCACAAAAAAGATTCATTGTGGATGTAGGTTTATACCTAAGTTCAGTAAGCAACTTTCTTAACCAAAGAAGTTCACAAATCCCTTTAGTCATGCCTCTGAACTCGGCTTCTGCACTGGATAAAGCTACTACATTCTGTTTCTTGCTTGTCCATGTCACCAAATTACCTCCCACAAATGTGAAGTAACCCGATGTGGATTTTCTATCTGTTACATTACCTGCCCAATCTGCATCTGAATAACCATCAATATTTAGATGACCATGCTTTGAGAACATAAGTCCTTTTCCAGGTGCAGACTTCAAATATCTAAGTATCAAAAGAACTGCATTCATATGGTCTTCACTTGGAGAGTGCATAAATTGACTGACAACGCTCACCGCATAAGCAATGTCTGGTCGAGTATGTGACAAATAGATCAATCTTCCCACTAACCTTTGGTATCTTTCTTTGTTAGTTAGAACTTGATCCGGATATTCTCCAAGATGATGATTCTGAACAATAGGAGTGTCCGCAGGTTTACAATCTAGCATTCCTGTGTCCGTTAACAAGTCTAAGACATATTTCCTTTGAGAGAGAAATATGCCTTGCTGCGATCGAGCCACCTCAATTCCTAAGAAATACTTGAGCCCACCTAGATCCTTCATCTCAAACTCCGTAGCCAGATAGTCTTGTAGCTGTGATATTTCCTGTTTATCATTCCCAGTAATAATCATATCATCAACATAGATTATTAATGCTGTTACCTTCCATTTTCGATGTTTCAAGAACA
The DNA here is from genome assembly GCF_902201215.1 of Prunus dulcis. NCBI lineage: Eukaryota > Viridiplantae > Streptophyta > Magnoliopsida > Rosales > Rosaceae > Prunus > Prunus dulcis. The sequence goes on from NC_047650.1 coordinate 42,804,335, forward strand.
GAGTATGATCTGAGTTGCACTGTTTGAAACCATTGTTCTTCATTGCCATGGTGAACCTTCCAAACCATGCACGTGGTGACTGTTTCAATCCATACAATGCTTTTCGTAACCTGTAAACTGTTCCAATCTGAGTAGTATTATATCTATGAGGAATGTCCATGTACACCTCATTCGTGAGTTCGCCATGTAGAAAAGCATTTTTTACATCAAACTGGTGTAGTGGCTAATCCAAATTAGCTGTAAGGGACAATAAGACTCTGACGGTGTTCAACTTTGCAACTGGAGCAAAGGTTTATTCATAGTCTATACCATAGGTCTGTGTGTACCCTTTTGCCACAAGTCTTGCCTTGTATCGCTCGATAGATCCATCTGCATTGTGTTTTATAGTAAACACTCATCTACATCTGATAGTCTTTTTTCCTCGAGGTATAGTCTCCAATGTCCAAGTCTGATTTTTCTCAAGGGCTTTCATCTCCTCTTTTATAACTTGGACCCACTTAGGATCTTTCAATGCTTCAGAGACCTTAGTTGGAATATGGATAGCAGACAACTGATGCACAAAAGCCTTGAGTGGTTCAGACAGCTTCTCAATAGATACATGATTTGCAATTGGATACTTGAATGTCTTGCCAATATCAGGTGAATAACGGTTTGGTGGCTCCACGCGATTTTGCCTGAAAGGTAATTGATATCCAATAGTTTTATCATCTAAATGCACAAGTCTAGTAGGAGTAGTTACCTCAAGGATATTCTCAGGAGATCGGTCTGTTGGTACTGTTGAGTTAGAGGGGGTCTTCATCTTGTTGTTCTGTATTGTCTGTAGGTGTGAGACTCGGATCAGAAATATCTTCGCATGGATCAGATGGGTCAGGCAATTGATCGCTATGAATGGGAGATTGGTCGCTTTTCGACAGAGGGTAATCTCGTGCTCCAGACTCAAAATGATCAATCATTTCTGTACAAAGGAGAATTTCTTTATTTTCCAAGTTGCTCCAATTCTGCTCTTCACTTCGTATCTCCCCCTGAAGTGTAGAATTGGATGATAAGTCATGGAAGAACAGCTCAGATTCCAGAAAGGTCACATCCAAAGTGACATAGGTTCGTTGGGTAGGAGGATGATAACAGCGGTAGCCTTTCTGATGAGTGGCATAACCCACAAAAACACAACGAAGCGCACATGGAACAAGTTTGCTACGTTGATTTTTGTGGAGATGAAAGAAAGCCACACATCCAAATATTCGGGGTGTGAGTACCAAAACAGAAGGCAGAGGTCTGTGTTGTGCAAGCACCTGTAAGGGAGTTTTAAAGGTCAGTACACCAGAAGGCATGCGGTTGATCAGATGAACTGCAGTGACAATAGAATCATCCCAGTGATGGCGAGGAACATGAGCGCCAATCAGAAGTGCTCGGGCGGTTTCAAGAAGATGTCGATTCTTTCGTTCAGCAACACCATTTTGTTGTGGTGTTTGAGGACAAGTCGTCTCATGGATAATTCCATGTTGTTGGAAGTAAGTCTGAAAGTCATGATTGACAAATTCTCCACCATTATCTGAGCGAAGAATCTGGATTTGAGCATTAAACTGAGTTCTCATCTGTTTGTGGAATGACTGAAAACAGGAAAACACTTCGTTTTTATTCTTCAGCAAATAAAGCCATGTCATCTGTGTACAATAATCGATGAATGTGACAAACCATCGAACACCAGAAGGAGCAGTGATATGAGAAGGTCCCCAGACATCAGAGTGAATTAACGTAAATTGAGTAGTACATTTGTTCGTACTCAATGGGTAGGGCACACGGTGACTCTTGGCCAAAATAAAAGTATCACATGTGAATATATAACTAACAGACGGATGTCCCAATTGACGGTGCCACAACCAGATTTGCTTTTGTTTGCTATCAAAGGGATGTGTCACGCTATTAGCCATGCCGGGACTGAAGTCATCGACATAATATAGTCTCCCTCTCTTAGTACCACGACCAAGAATCTCCTTAGTGTGAATATCCTGAAGCAAACAAAAACTCAGGTAAATGAGTACACAACAATTCAATTGTGCAGTAAGCTGACTAACTAACAACAATTTAGTGAATAAAGATGGAACAAGTAAAGTATTAGACAGTGTGAGAGAGGATGAGAGTGCAACAGTGCCAGCCCCTGGCACAGGATAAGTAACACCATTGGCATTTGCAATACAGGTTCGTCGAGGTTGTGTAGTATTCAGAAAATCATCAGGATCAAATGTCATATGATCAGTTGCACCGGAATCAATTATCCAGCTCCTGGAATCAATCTCATCGGAAGTATGGAATCCATAACTAGTACCATTACTGGTCATATTGCATTGTCCTCGATCTGTAAGAGTAGCCCACCAATTGGGGTAGCCATGCGATTTAAAACAAGTCTCACAAGTGTGTCTCGGATCACAACAATATGCGCAATCTGGTCTATGTGTCGGGGTCGTTAGTCGAGAAGTCATAATCTGTGCAGCGGAAGATGCATAGGACACAGGTTGAGTAGGAATTGAGATCGGAATTTAAGCCTAAGTCGGGGCCGGAGTCGGAGTCGAAATCGGGATCAGGGTCTAAATCAGAGACAAATTCGGGGTTGGGGTCATCATCGGAGTGGGGGTCGGGGTCGTCTTCGGAGTCGGGGTCAGGGTCGGGGTCGTCGTCGTCATAGTCGGGGTCGAGGTCAGGGTCGTCAAAAGAGGATCCTGATTCTGGATCGGGTTCGGGGTCAAAGTCTGCATCTGTAGGAGCGGAGCCATGTGGGCACTCAACTCAACGATGGTTGGTAGAGAATGAGAGAAAGAGTCGGTGGTGCTACCTTCATGAGGGTTGAAAAAATCATCAACCCCCATAGCAGCGGCGGGGGTTTAAAGCTAGAGTTAGCAATTCCAAGATCGCCGCTCTGATACCATACTAAAATATGAAAACTATGAGAGAATATTTGTTTGTGGGAATTTTCTGTGTATTCTTCTCCTTGTAAGAGGTCATATTTATAATACAACGAAACCTGAATGGGCAAGTAAATAATAAATTCCTAAATCTATTTGCAGTAGGAAAACAGGAATTAAAGTAAATCAATTATAATTATAATATGAATTCTTGGTGTGTAAGGAAAGTAAGTCAATATCCACAAGTCACGAAAACAATTAGTGCCTCTTTCAAAATACGGGGAATAGATGAGGACTTTTTGTCACCTCATCTCTCTATTGGATTTGGAGGCTTGTTCACATCCAAACAAAACCATTAGAACGAAAACAAAAAAATTTCTGTTAATTTTTTTATTTATAATTATATACGAGTTATCTGAGTACCTATACAATATATATCACATGGTCGTATTCTAGTATTGCTTTACAAAGTAATCCTCTTTCACCTTATTAATTTATTTTATTCTCCCTACGAAGCCTCTTATTCGCCACATTAGTTATTTAATGATGCATTCTTATTCAAACTTTGGATTATTATCTTCCCCACATGGTCTAAGAATTTCTAACTTTATGTTTGCTGTTTAGTAAAGTTACGGCAATTGCTGGCCAAACAATTTAGAGGGTAAATTTTCAACTACTCTTTTTCTGATATTTTAGATATTCCACATAAATATACTATTAAGAGATATCTTGATATTCAAAATATAATTAAATGGTCTTATCCGTCTAATGCTAAATATCTCCTTACTAAAGCTCATAAAAAAAATAAAATAATTTTGTTTGGATGGAAATATAATATGCATTGATAGGAATCTTCCATTTCCCATCTTTTGGGTGGGAAATACAATCTTATTCGGGAATCAAACGGAGCCTTAAAGCCCGTCCAATTTTACTTTAGGGTAATTGTTGGATTATTAGGAATGACATGAACATTAAATTTTAAACCTTCAATTTGGTTGATCAATTTCCTCTTACTCAGTTGGTACCACCCTTTCCGGATCAAGATTTGGATGAAACTGTAATCAACATTTGCAATGGTGTTTGGAATTTTGATAAATAGTAAGAGTAGTACCCTTTGATGTAGCCCAAACAATTCAAAGTATCAATCTCCCCTTGCAACCTTCTAATGATCATTTTGTTTGGGCGTCTAATCCTTATTACCAATTTCTTTCTGCCTAGATCAATTCAAGTTGTCATTTTTCGGTCTAGATAGAAAGAAATTGGTGATATTCTGATCCACATTTTAAATATTAATAACATAATTGCCACTTATGCCCTTCTAAGCCCTAAACCCTTGGTAATAATAGCTTCTAATGAAGTTATTACTTGGCTTCCGTGTAATTTTTTCTTCCATAGGCAATGACAGTTTTTCAACATAAATTACATGGAAGAATTGTTTTGTACTTACTATATAAATAAATTAAAGTGTATTTTTTACTTCTAAACCTTAGTTTGGGATATGAAAGCCATACACATCGTTGCAATGCACTTCCTTTCCCTAAGGGATGGGGTAAATGGTTCTCCCCAAGAGCATCTGACTCACTTTTACTCACCTTATGGAGAAACCTCTCAATCTGATGCCTTTCTATTTCGCCAATTCATTTAGTATCTCACTAATATGAAGACTTAAATGGTGAGATTTAATTCATAATCAATTCAAAGTAATTGAGACAATCCACCGCCTCACTAAAAGGAACCTACGGATTGCGCAACGATAAATGTAATTATAGAAACAAATGAAGAAGATAAGACATTGAAAGTCAACGGTAACAGTCAATGGTCAACAATTAAAGTCAACTTAGTTGACCAAAACGGTTTACCAAGTCAAATTATTCGGACCATGCTTAGGACTTAATGGTTAAGTAACAAATTATAATTAAATTGTCAATTATAAATTTAGTTTGACAGTTGGAAACAGTTGGGTTTTAAAGTCAATTTGGACTTTAAAAGCATTTTGAGCCAAAAGGCAAAATAGGTTAAGGAGACACTGGGTCTAGGAACAAGTGTTGTATGACAACACATGTTAAATGAGCCTACGAAACCCATTGGACGACCATATTGTTGGGGAGATTTCCTCACCCATGTGTTTGCTACATAAGCCACACTTTAAAATTGGTCCTAAGAGGATAGATCTAGCACCTGAACTCATCTTAGTCATTTGCTTCACCTACACTACATTTGGTGTGTATGAACTAGAGGGTACCTATTTTGGTATCTTTGTGAAGAATCTATGAAGCAAGCAATAAGGATCAAGCAACAAGGAAAAAGACCTTTATAAAGGTGAAAACTTGGAGACCATTCAAGAGAGCTTTAAGAGCAACTCCACCCATTTGCCCTTAGCCATGGCAAGGGTGGAGCTAGGGCAAGCACTATTCACGTGAATAGTGTTGCCCTTGCAAATAGTAAATTGTGTCTCCACCCGTTGCCCTTAGCCATGGCAATTACTATTCATTTTTTTGTTTTTTCTCCTATTTTTTAATGAAAATAATTAATTTGGGTAATATTTTCAGATAAGATTTTCGGATTCCTACGTGTCAAGACTATTCATAATCAGATAAAATTTTCGGATAAGATATTTGGATTCAAATTTCGGATTAATTTCAAAGTTCAAATTTCAGATAAATTTTTGGGTTCAAATTTCGAATGAATTTCAAAATTCAAAATTCAGATAAATTTGGGTTCAAATTTCAGATAAATTTGGGTTCAAATTTCGGATGAATTTCAAAATTCAAATTTCAGATAAATTTGGGTTCAAATTTCAGATAAATTTGGGTTCAAATTTCGGATGAATTTCAAATTTCAGATAAGATTTTCATTCAATAAAATCAAGCCACGTGGCATGTCTATCTTGCCAAATTTTTCTATAAAACCAGAGTCTCAGCTCATACCTCTCACACCACATCTTTCTATATTTTCATTTCTGAGAGTTTATAATTCATACTTCATTCATTCTGAATGGAAGAATTTAGGAGATGCTTGGAGAGACAAGAGAGAGAAAGAAGAGAGAGAAACCGTAGAGCAGATGAAGTCAATGAGTTGCAGAGACAAGTCGATGAGCAAGTTCTCATAGCAGTGGCTTTGGAAGAAGAAGAGAACCAAGGTTGCCGCCATAGTTCACAAGCCGGCCGCCGCCGGAATGTGGAAAGACATAGGCATTCTCGGGGTAAGAATCTTTTGGAAGATTATTTTATCCCAACTTCTTTGTACTCTGATGTTGATTTTCGAAGACGATTTAGAATGCAACCTCATTTGTTCAATAAAGTCATGCATGATATTTGCAATTATGATGCATACTTTATTCAAAAGTGTGATGCTACTGGGGTTTTGGGGCTTCTTCTGGAGCAAAAGCTTACAACAGTTATATGAATGTTGGCGTATGGAGCATCTGCTGATCAGGTGGATGAGATTGCCCGGATGGGGAAGTCCACTACGTTGGAGGCTTTGGTAAGATTTTGTCAAGCTGTTGAAACTCTGGACACTAGGGACTACCTGCGTAGACCTACTCCCAGGGACCTCCAACGGCTTCTACAAAAAGCCGAAGCTCGAGGATTCCCTGGAATGATTGGTAGCATCGACGGCATGCATTGGCAATGAAAGAATTGCCCAACTGCCTGGCAAGGTGATTATGGATATCGAAAAGGCCAAAAAAGTATCATTCTTGAAGCGGTTGCTGGTTTCGACACATGGGTTTGGCATGCCTTTTTCGGAGTTGCAGGATCACAAAATGACCTCAACGTGCTGGGTCAATCCCCGGTCTTCAACGATGTATTGAGAGGCCAGGGCCCCAATGTCACCTATGAAGTCAACAATACAGTATACCAGACGGGATACTACCTAGCTGATGGAATCTACCCGAGGTGGACGACTTTTGTGAAATCCATTCCGAATCCCCGATCCCAGAAAGAAAAATTATTTGCTACATATCAAGAGGGATACAGGAAAGATGTCGAAAGGTGTTTTGGCATCCTTCAAGCTCGGTGGTTGATTATTCGAGGCGCGGCCCGTATGTTTGATGAGGAGATCCTCAGAAGCATTATGATGACTTGCATCATCCTCCATAATATGATTGTGGAGGATGAGTACGATTATGATGCTTTAGAGGTCTACGAACCGGATCCAATGAACACGGTTTTGACACGGATTTATGAAAGGCCCAGGAGGCCAAATGGAGATCCGTTTGAGCCGGAACCGTTGGTGAGGGATGGTCATTTGATGACCCGAATGATAGATCGATATACGGAGATGCAATCTTCGTATATTCATGAAATGCGTCAATTTCACTTGATGGAGCATCTATGGGCGGTGAAAGGCAATGAAGATTAATGATGGAACATAGATGCTTTGCTTATGTTTTATTTAGTTATGGTTAGGTTGTGTTGTATTTTTATTTAGTATGGTTTGGTTGTGGTTGGTTATTATTATTGTGCCTTGTTTGTACTTTTTTTTATTTTTATTATGTTTTGTTTGAAGTATGGAATATGTTGAATAAAAAGGTAATTTATTGAATGCTTTGTTTATTAAATAATGAAATGTAATACAAGTCATTACGAATTACTAGTAAAATAAAATACATGAATTACAACAACTTTAATAGAAAACAACTAAAATACAAATACATAAAAGATATGCTAACTAATTTAATGGTTTCCATCATTTAACCAATCCGTGTTGCTAGGCCCATCATCCCGGAAAAGTCTTCTTCTCATAACATCCCTTCGTTCTAGCTTCCAAAATTGTTTTGTTTCAGGCGACATATGACTTGTATCCATCGCCATGGTTTCCCGATCTGTCTTGTCCATATCTTTTTTGCGCAAATACTCCCTTTCTCGTGCATACTCAGCTTCAAGGGCCAACTCATGATCTTGGCGTTTTTGCTCCATTTCTATTCTTATGCCGTTTTGCCTTGCAATTTCCTCCAAAAATTGTGAATTTTGATTACTTGAATTACCCTTCTTCTTTGCCTTCGCGGCCTTTCGGCCAATGGGCCTCGGCTCCTTTTCGACGGGTGAGTCTTGACTCATAGGAGAATCGAGAGGTGAATCCGATGTCATTGAATCACGGAGTGGCGTCTCGTTTAACACAACCTCCGGACCCGTCAGAATAATTATGAAGCGTTTGCAATATTTCACCACCTCCCAACATTCATGATGGGTGAAACTTTTTTTGCCACCCCCGGTTGCACCGAACCACATTTGTGCTTGAATCATCTTTTTAACAAAAAAATGGAAATGCAATCAACAAAGAAAATATTAACAACATTATTAACAACATATTGAAAATGCAAGCAATATTAACAAAATATTGAAAATGCAAAAAATATTAACAACATATTGAAAATGCAAAATAATATTGAAAATGCAAGCAATATTAAAAATGCAAGCAATATTAACAAAATATTGAAAATGCAAAAAATATTAACAACATATTGAAAATGCAAGCAAAATGAACAAAATATTGAAAATGCAAGCAATATTAACAAAATATTGAAAATGCAAAAAATATTAACAACATATTGAAAATGCAAGCAATATTAACAAAATATTGAAAATGCAAGCAATATTAACAAAATATATATATTAGGAGATTAAACTTAATAAAACAAAAATTATAAAATACTTACCTCGTTAGTACGATTTTCCCACTTCTATAGTTGTCCATCGCTTTTGCTAGGGCATTTCTCCATTTTCCCAACTCTTTATTGAGAATTTTCCACCTACTGGATAATGCCATCTCCGTACGAGTAGACCCCGGAATTTTTTCACAAAACTCGGCATGAATTTTTTTCCACATATGAAAAAATTTCATCTCATTGCCGGACACGGGACAATGACAAATTTGGAGCCAAACCTCACACAAGGAAACATCTTCCATGGTGCTCCAAGCCCCTCCGGTTTCGATAGAAGAAGCCATAAAAATATGAAATCAAAATGATAGATGAAAAAGAGGAAAATGTTGTGTAAAAAGAGTGAATTATAGTAGAAGTGTAATGAAATGTAAGAGTATTGGTGTTGAAAGTGAAGGGTATTGATAGAAAAAAAAAATCAGAATTTTTTAGAAATTTTTAGAATTTTTTACGATTTTTTTTCATAGTTTTTTCACCCAAAAAAGCCTCAGCCGTTGGATTAGAAAGGAGAAGCAGATCGGAAGGCACCGAGCGCGACACGTGGCATCGTACTGTTGGCGCTGGCGTCGCGCTGACGTCAGCGCGCACGCGCCAACGGTAAAATTTTTTTGAACACGCTAGCTGACGTCAGCGTGACGCGAGCGCTGACGTCAGCGTGACGCGAGCGCTGACGTCAGCAACCGCGTTTTGGACATGGGGCTGGTTTGGCCTTCGGGCTGGCCCGAGTTGGTGGGTCCCACACCACCCCCGGGCCTGGGCTGCACGCTGGAGCGACTTTTTATTTTTTATTTTCTGCCCTTGCCTTGGGCTGGCCTGCATTGCTGGAGCTGCTCTAAGGGTAAGAAAGTCTCATCATTTCCTCCCTTTTACTTTAGTGTATAAATGAGATTAGAGCTAGAAAGATACTTGGAAAAATGGATAGTACTAGGCTCAAGATGATTTAAACTTGGAGACCATCCTAGAGGCAAATTGTTTCTCTTAAATATCAAGGACTCGCTCTACACCAAGTTGACCTCGTGCATCCATTTCTTGAAATTAAAGATCCAAAATAAATCAAATGTACTATAGTCCAGAGAAGGAAAAAAAAAAGTCATGCTTCAGAGATAAAAGTTATTATATGCATCACGCTTGAGAGGGCAACAATTGAGATAATATTTTTTTACATCACTAAAGATAAATGGCAAAAACTATATGCATTTGTGATAGGTAAAGGTGTACGTTGGTTCGAAACTAATACAATTTAGTCAATTCGCATCCGATCCAATCATGTTAGATGTTTAAATTCAATCCAATCTAATCCGATCATATTGGATTGGATGATTGGTTTTGATCATGGTAATGAAATATTAAACATTTATACTTAGGTTTAATATAAGCAAACATAGTAATAGATGTAAATGGAAAATATAAATGAAATACTAGAGAAAATTGTTTTGCTTATATAATAGATTAAACAAAACTCCATTAAATGTCTTAAAATGTTTATAATATTTTCAAATACAAATACTTATTAGAGCAAAATAAGCATCAAACTAACTGGATTGGATTGGATTGGATTGGATTTGATCGGATTCTCAAGAGCAAATCCATCGTCGGATCCAATCATGTTAGTTTTGAAAATTATGGATCCATGCACTGTGTGTAGCCCCATTAGTGTTCGAGTTTTGTTGCAAGCAGTCATCGTTAGTGCGCGATATGTGATTAACTACATAAATCTATAGTGGTGACATCTGGTAATTGGCAGTTGGGTACCAAGCGTAAGTCATTCCTGCTCGAGGTTGTGGGTCTACCCTAGTGCTGATGGTGAGAGTAGCCAATCTTCCTCTAAATATAATGATTTCGTACAATATTTTACACTTTATATATTGCATTGTAAATTACATAAGTTAACGGATATTAAGTAATTATTCCATAAAAATAAATAAAAGATTAAGGATGTTAAATTGAGTGTCGTATGAAAACATATTTATTGTGATTATGGTTTTTAGCTCTCACACACCACCACAAGCTTTCTTGCTAAGCTTCATTGTCATACTCTCTTGTTGCCATCCAAGACTCATCGTGTTCACGATTTAAGGAGTAGTTAGATCATCTTCATCACTCTGTAGTTAGTTCGGTTTACTATAAAATTACATTCTTTAAGTGTAAAAACTGAACCAAGGCATTAGAATTGGTTTGATTTGCCCCTTTTGTCTTCTCAATGATTCATAACATAAGCCCAAAATGTCCACAGTCCCCAAAGAAAAAAGAAAGAAACAATAAGCCCAACGATAAAACCCAACCCAAAAGCTAAAATGAATTAAATCATTAAAAGAAAAGCAGCAATCTGCCATTCGCCCCATTTGGTGAGAGAAAAAAATTAGAAAAAATGGAGATGCGTTCCGAAGTCGCAACTCTCTCTTTCTGAAGACTTTGAGTAATTGAGTGGCCTCAGCCTCAGCCTCCGAGAGAGAGAGATCAGAACAGAACAGAACATCACATCTTCTCACTGACCTTCCAGATCCCACCCTCGCCGGCGATCGCCATGTTCTCCACCGTCCGATCTCTCTCCCCCCTCCTCGTCTTTGCTTTCCTTCTCCTATCCCCCGCCTTCGCCTCCGAGGCAGATCACAAGGTAAGACCAGACCCCCCAAATCTCTCTCTTTATGTCTCTTCCGTTGTGTTGTCCAGACCTGGAAATTGGCTCTCTCACTGACTCCTAGTAGATCTCTTTGTTTGTGGTTTTCATCTCTGAATTCCGATTCAGATCTGTGATTTGTACGGATTGTTTTAATCTGGGATGCTTCTTTCCCTCTTTCTGTGGTTTGTATGTTTGTAAGATGCATGTGTTATGAACTGAAGGGATGGTTTTTGTTAGGGTTAGATCTTAACTTGGTTTGGTTCATTAGTCATCTTGTTGCTGTTTCTGTCTCATGCGTGCGAACTAGAGCGCTTATAGTGGTGAATTGGGACTTCCAATGGTGATTTGACCAGAGGGTTGTGTTATTATGATAATGGTTTCAGTGGCCTTAAGGAATCGATGATGGCGTTCATGTAGGTTCAGTTTTATGTGTGCATTTGAGTAGTTTTATGGATAGACGTACAGTACATTAGCACTCATCAAGTGTTTTTCGTAAGGCAAGGCTAGCTTCTTGTGTGGTGATGTCGTGGTTGACTTCAAATTTGTTTTTTAATGGAGCTGTATCCGATTCTAATGTGACTTTCAGGGTTATGGATATGTAGTCATATTAGAAACCTATATGTTGTACTGTTAGCGTTCCAAGATCTGACCTTTTAAAAGCTCAGTGGCTTTTTTTATGCTAAATAGATTCATCCACCTTAAAAGTTTCACTATTAATGGATATTTTAACCCTGTTTGTACTTTGGACTCTGAGTCTCACTCCTGAATGATGGCAACACCTTCCCTTTGATGTTCAACGATACAAGTTCAAGATTCAAAGAAAGATTGAGAAGATGTTGAGAGTGCATAGCCTCATGCTGGATGGTAAATTAACCGGCTTAGTATTACTAAGGTGGAGAGCAACTGGTTGCCCTTGCGTTGTAGATGCAAAGATACCAGGCTGAATTTTTTTTTACCCTCTTCACTTGTCAACCATAATTTCACATAGAAGTTCACACTGTTTCCTACACTTCCTTGATGTTTGGTCTCCATTGACCCATACTTTATTAAATAATAAAGTATGTCTAAGAAATTGATCATTGTAATGGCTATTTAAGCTGTGCATGGGCTGCATTGGATTGACGCATGGTTTGATTTATTTATTTTTCTTTTCCCAAATGTGTACCTTTCAATTGTAAATTCCCTAATGCTCCCTTGTTTTCTTCCGCAGTATCAAACAGAAGAACCAGTTACTCTTTGGGTGAATAAAGTTGGGCCATATAATAATCCACAAGAAACGTACAATTACTACAGTCTTCCTTTCTGTCATCCATCTGAAAATGCCGCTCACAAATGGGGTGGTCTTGGTGAAGTCTTGGGTGGAAATGAACTTATTGATAGCCAGATTGACATAAAGTTTCAAAGTATGTGGACTGGTTGTTATATTTGTATCTTAATTTATGTTGTTGGGTTGTTGATAATTAATTATAATGGATTTTTTTTTCGGTGCAGAAAATGTGGATAGGGCCACCATTTGTCAACTTGAACTTGATGATCAAAAGGTTAAACAATTCAAGGATGCAATTGAGAATAGTTACTGGTTTGAATTCTTCATGGGTATGTTTGGCATAATATCTTGGATGTGATAAGTGTAGAAAGTCATTATATGTTGGTTTAGATTAAATCAACGGACAGTGTTTCTATAAGAATATGAAATTTCTATTGAAAGCCCAGAATTTACATTCTGAATCATTGTATTCCTTATAACAAAATTGGCAGTCTTATTAATAGCATGCATTCTTACCCGGTTGGGGGGAATGGGTGTGGTGGGGATTTAAGCTGCAATTTAAAATAGTTACTGGATCGTTTCTCATTGATATGACTTCATTGTCTTTTTTAATATACAATGCTGTGGAAAAGATGAATCAGTCCAGAGGAAAAGTAGATCCTTGAGTCGATGTTATGAACATTCTCCTGCATGTGTTTGGATTGCAGTATAACTCATGCAATAATTGTATTTAATTAGATTTTTCTGTAGTAATAGAAGATAATCAAGTATTGTGTGAAAAGGCTTATTTTCTCTCCGTTTTGTGGTCATTTTGTCTGCATTTGGGGCATTCACTGATCCGGTTTTTTTTTTTTTTTTTTTATAACATGCTATCTCCCCTGGACGCTGCTGTGCTGGATATAAATCAGATGATCTGCCTTTATGGAGTATGCATTATACTCATTCCTTCAGATTTTTAGTTTGTTATATGATGTCCAATTAGTAAATTGATCTTCAAATTTTCATGATGTTTTAGGCTTTGTTGGTGAGTTGCATCAGGACAAGAACAGTGAAAATGGCAAGCATGTCCTTTTCACGCATAAGCTTATTATTGTCAAATACAATAAAGATCAGGTTTGCAGTCCTCCATATCTGATGTGGATTTTATAGTGGGCTTTGGTATCTATCATTTTTTAATATAGTTAAGTTTATAATCTTGTAGATAATTCATGTGAATCTCACTCAAGATACTCCAAGGCCGCTGGAAGCAGGGAAAAAGTTGGACCTGACATACTCTGTCAAATGGATTCCAACCACTGTCACCTTTGCACGTCGTTTTGATGTCTATTTGGACTACCCTTTCTTTGAGCACCAAGTAAGAACTGATTATGTGTTTATTTGTTTACCTATCATTCTTTGTGATGTCAAATGTCTGTTAGTCTAATTTCAGTAGAATTATGTGTGTAAGGAAATGCAAGTAGTTCTTTTTTTTGGGTGCTCTCTTATTGAGTTGTATATGCATCTTGCTATATGCAGATACATTGGTTCTCGATTTTCAATTCGTTCATGATGGTTATATTCCTTACTGGTTTGGTGTCAATGATATTGATGCGGACTCTTAGGAATGACTATGCAAAATACGCTCGGGAAGACGATGATCTGGAGACTCTGGTAATGGTCTTTTGACTTTTGTGTATATTCATTTCATTCTTTTAGATGATTTGTCAATTTTTTCTTATTTTGCATAAATAGAAATATAATAGATACTAACTATCCTTATGTGGTGACTCTTTTTACAATGTCTTTTATAGGAAAGGGATGTCAGTGAAGAGTCTGGCTGGAAACTTGTGCATGGGGATGTTTTTCGGCCTCCTCGGAGTCTGGTTATTCTTTCAGCTGTTGTTGGCACAGGAGCTCAGCTAGCTTTGCTTGTTCTCCTCGTCATCTTACTGGCAATTGTTGGAATGTTGTATGTTGGGTATGTTGACAGCTTGCTCAAAAATAGTTGGGTTGCTATTTACTGCTTTCTGCCTTCATTGTTTTGTGTTACGATTTTATGAGTTTTTATGTTTGAGTCATGAAATTCAAGCTGTGCATATGTTATGTTTCTGTAATTAGTGTTAGTCCAACCATGCATCGTCACATATTAATAGTTCTTATCATCCCATTTTTGTCATTTTAATTAGTTCATTACTATTTGTGGTCATGGGAGGAATTGATAGATTTCATAGTATGCTGTCTTACATCATTTTTTTATCTGGTTGCTCAGGAGAGGTGCAATTGTTACAACTTTCATAGTGTGTTATGCCCTTACCTCATTCATTTCTGGTTATGTAAGTGGTGGGATGTATTCACGGAATGGGGGTACGTATTTCTTTAAAAGAAAATGACTGATATGCTAGTAATTCTGTTTAAGCTTGATAACAAATCATTCATTTTTGAGCTTATGCATTGGCACACATTTCTGAACTATTACTTATTTTTCTTGCCAGGTAAAAACTGGATAAAGTCAATGATTCTCACAGCATCTCTATTTCCATTTATGTGCTTTGGAATTGGGTTCGTCTTGAACACCATTGCTATATTCTATGGGTCTCTAGCAGCTATTCCTTTTGGCACAATGGTGGTTGTTTTTGTCATTTGGGCTTTCATCTCTTTTCCTCTAGCACTTCTTGGCACTGTTGTTGGAAGAAACTGGAGTGGTGCTCCTAATAATCCCTGTCGTGTGAAAACCATTCCTCGTCCTATTCCTGAGAAGAAATGGTATTTAACCCCATCTGTTGTCTCAATGATGGGAGGACTTCTGCCCTTTGGAAGCATATTTATCGAAATGTATTTTGTCTTCACATCCTTCTGGAATTACAAGGTGAAATTTCAATAACTGTGTACTGTTAAAATTAATATAATAGACTCGCTGATAGAATAGATCTGGGGAAAAAATTAGTTATTATGATATGGCAGTGCTAATCTGTAGAGCAAAGTTACAAAATTTGGAGGAGTCACTATGACACCCATCTTTTAAAATTGCATAAGTCATGGCAATTATGAAAATGAATGTAAGGATGTGGACATGGGTTTTGGTAGCTGAATTATATATCTTGAAAGCAATGATTCCTGATGTGTCTTGGGAATCATTTGTTTACCAGCATATCCGAGAGGATTCTGTATCGTTTAGAAAGCTTTTACTCTATTGTGGTAAAAGTGGCTGATACTTTGTTGCACATTATGAGCATGAATAATAACGGTTTCCTTGGTTTTTGCGGCTTAACAGGTGTACTATGTCTATGGCTTTATGCTTCTTGTTTTTCTGATTCTCATCATTGTTACTGTATGCGTGACGATTGTGGGGACATACTTCTTGCTTAATGCTGAGAACTACCACTGGCAATGGACTTCATTCTTTTCTGCTGCATCAACAGCTGTCTACGTGTACTTGTATTCAATATATTACTACTATGCGAAGACTAAGATGTCAGGTTTCTTCCAGACCAGCTTCTATTTTGGGTACACTTTGATGTTTTGCCTTGGCTTAGGAATTCTCTGTGGTGAGTTTTCTCTTTTACTTTAACTTCTGGTATAATGCAACATCCCTTGTTGATTTTTATTTCCACTTCAACGATATGGGTACTCACTTTGTGACCGAAGTATATAAATGGTGCAGCTTTTTATATTTCTGCAGTTACTTTTTGACATATGTTATTTTGTTGGGCTTTGTTTGGATTTTTCTGTTTTCCTTTTTCTTGGTGCATATCTGAAAGGTTTACTATAACTCGATGAACCTGCACTATGCGAAGTTACTGAGAAGAAATTCAAGTGCCATGTTCTCCCACCTGATGATAAATATAAAAAAGATATTAGTAAAAAATAATGTTTTCACTTGTGTTTCATTTCTCTCATTTTGAATGTGTAGGAGCTGTTGGATATCTGGGCTCTAATTTGTTTGTGAGGAGGATCTACAGAAACATCAAGTGCGACTAGTGTTTCTCTGAGAGGAAATGGTCCTGATGGAGCTTCCGTGAGTACATTGGTCGTTGTTGAGGCGATAGATTCTGATTGGAAGCTACATGGTCATGGATGGGGATCCAGTAACCTCTACAGATTAAAATCACAGGGTTTGAGGATAGGGATGTATTCTTTCTCTGGACTTGGGAAAGCCCTGAGATTTTTTTTGTTTTCCCCGGCTGTAAGTGAAAGCCTTAATTTTAGATTGCAGAGATTGTTTTATAATCTAAGAAAGTTAGCAGATGTCGAACTCTCCTGTTACTTTATTATTTTCTTTTTCGACCTTTTACAAATAGGTGCCCCATTACTCTTTCAATCTGTACGGCTTTGGGATGGATGAAAAGAGGGGAAAGACTTTTCTGAAATGAACTTTTGCTTCTCGATTATGTAACGACTTGTGAATTTTGATTCCATCTGTACCCTGCATATATAAGTATCATTGTCTCAAACCACACATTGTGAGGTGATAATTTTGTGTGTTCATTTTCTTTTCTAAAATTCTTAATTTTTGGTGCCTGTAAGTCTCTGTCATGGTCAAATCAATTCCATGCTGATTTATTTCATATATTTTTTTTTATCTTCTGGATATGAATCAGAAATTGAGGTTAATCTTAAGATGAGGCCGGTAATTTCATGTGCCCATAATCTCTAGCCATCTCCAGAAGCCAAAAGAATTTCCTAGCCTCTGGTATTAAAGTTATCTTACAACCAGTAATATTAACCACTAACCACCATTAATCCCTCGGGATAATCTCCACCTCTATTTTTTTCATTATATATTTATTTTGGGTATTTTGTTTCTTTGGCCTACTAGTTGAAATAAGACCAAAAACCTGGTTAAGGGGATTGTGCCCACCACACGTTCACTCACCAGTAACCACTGAACTGTTGAAACTCTCCAGAAATGGTCCTCCTGTGGTGATAATGAAAAGATAGAGCTAGCCACAAGATGCTGCCACGTGGCAGATAAGGGTTGATGCCACTTCATCCTTCTCTCATTCGTGGCCACACCATCTCCACAAACCATCCCGTTATCTACACTACTATAAGCCTTTCCCACTTTCTTTAGCTGCAAAAGCACAAACCAACCTCTCAACCTTTCAAGTGGTAAGCTAGCTAGCTTAGCTAAACCAGTAACCAAACATGGCAGCTCTCTCTGGCACCATGGTGAGCACCTCCTTCATCCGCGGCCAGCCGATGACCAGCCTACGGTTAGCCCCCAACATGGGCCAGGCTCTTTTCGGGTTGAAGGCCAACCGTGGAGGGCGTGTGACAATGGCTGCTTTCAAGGTGAAGCTGCTGACACCAGATGGGCCCCAAGAGTTTGAGTGCCCGGATGATGTTTACATTCTTGACGCTGCGGAGGAGGCCGGTATCGACCTACCCTACTCTTGCAGGGCTGGTTCTTGCTCTTCATGTGCTGGCAAAGTTGTGGAAGGGGGTGTGGACCAGTCAGATCAGAGCTTCCTTGATGATGAACAGATTGATGGTGGATTTGTCCTTACTTGTGTGGCTTATCCTTCATCTGATGTTGTGCTTGAGACCCACAAGGAAGAGGAGCTCACTGGTTAAGTGTGATCTCTATGTTTCACTGTGGTTGTTGCTGTCTCCCCTTTGAATTTTCTGTATTATCATGTTTTGATAGCTGCTGCTTGGCTTAGTTTATTTCAGGATAAGGTTTGCCCCTGTTTCTAATTAAATGAGTTTGTACTCTTCTTTGTGGTATGAAATCATTCTTGCTCTCTCTCTCTCTCTCTCTCTCTCTCTCTCTCTCTCTTCTGCCTTACAAGCCAGACTTAACTGATAATGGAAATCAATTTGAGCATTGCTTAACAAGATATACATCCAGTTTTCGGCCACTATTTCAAACATGAAGCCTAACTAACTGGTATATTGAACTCAGCAGCATTACAATCTAGCTCAGGTTCACAAGTCTCAAGAACAGCCTCCTCAGGCTGTTCCATCACAGTGCCAGATGCAACTGTCATTTCATCCCTCTCATCAATTGTTGTATCAAGTGAACAAACTGACATTGTAGCATACAACTGCACAGAGTCACGTTTAGACCTTTCCTTCACTCTCTTGCACCAACCATGGAGGAGTGAATGAATATCTGACACTCTCGGCAAAAAATATTTTAAGATGCATATTTGCTGGTCCAACAAATCTCGAGATTATTGTGTTGAGCCAGAGGCCAACCGGTCCTCTTTAACTATTATCAAGTGGGTTTTCATGAAGCATGTGATCTCTCCCTCCCTACTACACACATAGAAAGAGCAAAACTCAATACAATTCCTGTGATTGAGAGAAGAGCCAACCTCTCAGCTACCAATTTCCATTTACTATTAAACACAAATCTTTGATCTTTAATTTTTTTACTATTGGTAATATGAATGATCTTCATAACATGTTTATTTTATTCCCCAAAAATTATGCGGATTTCATCCTAAAATTCGTAACAGTAATGCTAGAGGCACTAACTCTTTTATCAAATTTGGATACCAACTAATATGGCAAGTGACATAACAATCCGTGTCATGTGCCACACATCATTCTTTTTTATTATTTATATATTTGTTTTTGACAATGGATTATAATTGAATTTTTTTTATTTTATAAACTATTTTAATTCATTTAACTTTAATATGTTTTTGTCTTCCTTACCCCACCGTGGCTCATCCTTAAACCCAGTCACCACCACCGGAGCCGTCCATTGCCGCCCAATATCATGGCCATCGCATTCCTCTGGTAGTCATCACCAACATAGTAGGCTAGTAGCCCTATCTTTTTTCATAAAGGAGTAGGTGCGATGTTCTTTAGAAAACTCAAGATTTTTTCTTTCTATGTTTTTTTCTAAATAACTCATGAATCGACCAGAACTACAATTGTCTTTGTATCCTTTGGTCTGTACAATACCTCTCTGATTGATGAAAGAGAAATACCTCAAACCAAATAAATATAGTGTAGCTTATATGATTTAATGTGCATTTTTATTTGTAGAAAGAATATAGAAAATGGAAGTAGAAAATAAAAATATTTTAAGTTAATAACTTCAGCTAGTATATCCGTTGAAATTTTTTATTAAAACTTTAAAAAAAAAAAAATACATTTAAAATTATTTTAAAAAGGTTTGGGCATCTGGGTTGGGCTTACTGTATCTTTCAGTCAAAGCATGCAAGTAAAACGATGCGTATTGTAATTAGGGCACCTAACATCATCTTCTTCATGCGTTAGCCGCGTCTTCTTCGCAGAGCGACTGCAACTGAAGATTCGCAATAGCTGCAAGCGCAAGTAAATTCTTTTCTTCTTCCTTCTTCTTCTTTCTTCTCCACCGCCGAAACCAGTAGAAACTAGCCTCTTTCGAATCCAGAAGAAGAAGAGGCTAGTATATTGCGAAATAACCCCCACCATTTCCTTGACCACCGTATCGCTCGTGTGTCCATGGCGTATCGAAGACGTATCGGATGGTCAACATAACAGAAAAGTCCACGACACGTCGTTTTCCGTATACGTATCGGAGGAGTATCCGATACGAGCATACCCCTCGCCGGCGTATCGGTGCAACATAGCTTGTAACAGTTCGAAAATTGGTTCAATTATTCCTGAACCGGCAATTATCCAAAACCGAACCGATACTAGCAGTCGAGTCATTAACCGACTCGAAAATACCATAGGGTGCTAAACCCTCTTTGATTTGTCTCCTCCATCGCGTTGTTTCTTCTTCCTCCTCCGTCCTCACTCGACTCACATTCACATTCACCCATCTCTTTCTCTCTTCCTCGCAGTCTGTTTCCCTCTGAGATTGGTCTTCCTCGCCGTCGTTTTCCCTCCCTCTGCGGTTGGGGTTTTAGGTTATAATATTAATACGGCTACAACTTTTTCTCTCTGATAATAGAATTTATAAGTCTTAGGTTATCTGTAAAAGCAGAGCTTAATCACAATGAAGGTGAATGTAATATCTCGGTCCACAGATGAATACACTAAAGAACGAAGCCAAGACCTCCAGGTGAGTTTTCACTTCTCTCTTACTCTCAACTCAAATTTCTTCGTTTTTTTCTCTCTATATAAATACGATTTTTGGTTCAATCTCCGTAGAGGGTATTCCATAATTTCGACCCCAGCATCCGAACGCAAGAGAAAGCAGTGGAATATGTCCGGGCATGTAACGCCGCAAAATTAGAGAAGGCATGGGATTTGGATTGTTTTTTTGTTTTTTTTTTTTTCCCTGAATTTTTGATTGCATTAAATATTTGGGCATATGGATGCTACATTTGATTGAATTATGTTTGTTTTTGCTGTTGTTGGTAATTTAGATTTTTGCGAGGCCATTTGTTGGAGCAATGGATGGACATATAGATTCAATTTCCTGTATGGCAAAGAATCCAAACCATTTGACCAGAATATTTTCTGGTTCAATGGATGGAGGTACTTTGTTCTCTCTTAAAATTTCTAATGCCTTTTCTCTCTAGTTGGTATCCTATACTGCTTCTAAATCTAAGAAAAGCAAGTACCAAGAATTCATCTTAAGAAAAAGAACCGTGGCGATTTCTAATTAATACTTTTAGATTATAGAACTTTTAATATACTACTTTATTAAGCTATCGAGTTTGAATTTGTTTTAATTTCTCAACCCATTATAGTGTTTGATATTTCTTTTCTTTGGCAGATATTCGGCTCTGGGATATAGCTTCCAGGTAACCAGACACTGCTTAATCGAGTTGCTCAATTTCATACAGATGGGTTAGAATCTCAGTATTAGGCACTCTTCTGTAGAGAATCCACGTATGCTTTTCTCATGTGGAGTGTTATATGATTTAATTGAGATTCGGACCACTGTCCCTGGATTTGTTTTTTAATCTGTAGTTCAAATCCTTTAATAGTCATTTCAATACTTCATGCATAAGGCATTGAAATCTGTTGTATTTGTTATATTCATTGGACCCAAAAAAGGCGAACAGTGTGTCAATTTCCTGGTCACCAAGGTGCTGTGCAAGGTTTAGCAGTATCTACAGATGGGCGTGTTCTTGTTTCTTGTGGAACTGACAGCACGTAAGGCATAACCTCCTGGGTTACTCCTGTCTCTATACATTTAATTGTATCTATCCGGTTATGAAGATTGTTCATGTTGAAATCACTATCTTCCATTTTCAGTGTCAGGCTTTGGGGTGTACCTGTTTCTACGCTTCTGGAGGAAGATGTCTCATCTGATAAATCTGCTGTGGTATTGCCTTCCTAATAGTGTGATATGTCGCTCCAATGAATGATTTTTCTATATTATATGTACTTAACTAATTATAAATTATATTTGCAGCCACTGGAAACTTATGTTTGGAAGAATGCATTTCGGTAAGTTTCTTATTGATTTCTTGGAGGAGATGTTACTTAATTAGTTAGTTTTACAAATTAATTGACATGTGCTATGATTTTTATGGGTTTTACTATGAAGGTTTACTTTCTCATTTTCAGGGCTGTTGATCACCAGTGGAATTTTGATCGTTTTGCTACAGGTGGAGCTGGAGTAGATATATGGAACCACAACAGGTTTTGATCTGGCCTTGTTATTCTTCTATTAAGTTGAAAAAAAAAAACTGTTTATCCCTCTTACCATGACAATATACTTTGTGATGCATAGGTCTGCACCAGAGCAGAGTTTTGAATGGGGAACAGACACAGTTGTATCTATAAAATTTAATCCTGGACAGTCAGATATCTTGGCAACATCCGCAAGGTCTGCATTATTGCTTGTAGATAAGATACTCATCTAGTTCTAAAAACTTGTATGTTAAGCACATTAGATACCATGTGCTTGTTTATAATTGTTTTTGGTCTGAATACATTGGTTTCTAATTTGAGTTTTGAGTTATATTTGTTTTGCTTAATAAGGAATGGTACTGATAAAAGACTTTGTATTTAGCATCATGGAAAACAAATGGTTTCTTGTAAAAGAAGGTTCAGCTGCAAAGGGCAGCTTGTCTGCTGGGCAGCATCCATTTTTTCTTATGAAAACATCTTCCTCTTCCCCCTTGTACTATCTTCCACATTGTAGTAAATATTACCAAAAATCTGAATCTCTCGTTGAAAATTGTTGTGAATATGTGGCAAAGTGCCAAACCGACAATTAGTTTATCCACTTGAGGAAGTTGGTGGTTCTATTGTTACAGTGGCATGATTGTTTTCAATCCATGCTTTCTGTAATGATTTTATTTTATCTTTCCTTGTTTGTTTGCTTTAATTTCTAAAATTAAGTTATGATATTATTGTACTTAGGAGAGAATAATATATGATTTTTTTTGGCAGTGATCGCAGCATAGCAATATATGACTTGCGCATGGGGAAACCAGCAGCGAAGTTTATTATGAGGGTATTTATGCCAAATCACCACTTTCTGATTCAGTCCTTTATTTTACTGTGGTTAATGTTAACTTAAGGATTCTTAGCAACATTCGTGCTGTCTCTTAAATTTTTGTATGTATTGGCCTTTCTGACTTACATTTTCTTTGGACAGACAAGAACCAATTCCATTTCTTGGAATCCAATGGAACCAATCAACTTCACTGCTGTAAGCATGTAACCTAAAGTTACTTAAGGATTTGGATTTGTCATAGTTTTGTATTTCTGATATTTGCATTACATAAGGCATTTGCTTCAGATTATCTTAGTGCATCCTTTTCATGGTTTTAGGATTTTTCATCATTACGTATGTTTCTGAGTTGAGTTTGGAATGGAACTTTAAATCTGTCTACCGACTGTAATTTGGTAATATCATTTCGAGCAACTTCCTCTGTGCAAAAACCTTCTAACCATATGTAAAATATTGGAATATCATGGTTACACTTATTATTGGTTTTTAGGAAACATCCTGATGAGGACATCTTTGTCAAACCCTTTAGGGTTTACAAACGAAAAAGATGGAAGAGGAAATTATTTAATTTGGTCTTCAAATCCTGCAATTTTGGAGCAATACATGATTTCTGCGTTTTAAACTTGATTTCTAAGTTTTCTATACTTTCAGCATTTCTTGTTTGACTAGGATTTGGTTTACTTATTTTATTAGATTTAGATTTAATTACCTTTTCTATTTGGTTTAGGATTTCTTTCCTAGAATAAGTTTAATTTCCTTTCCAGAGATTGGAGACTCCTTGGCGTGAAGCCAAGTCATCTTTACCATCTACTTTCTGTTTTGTCGTTGTTTTCTCTTCCACTAAATTACCCAAACACTCAATTCACCCATATCCTACATCACATCCCTATGATGTCATAAACCGTGTAATCTGGTGACTTCCAGTAGTACACCAATGCTAGAATATGTGGACTTTCTTCCTTGTGTAGCATTTTCTTATCCTATTCCATGAAAGTGCTAATCTAATTTCTCAATGACAGGCAAATGAGGACTCCAATTGCTATAGCTTTGATTCTAGAAAGCTTAATGAAGCTAAGTGTGTGCACAAGGATCATGTATCTGCTGTGTGAGTTGATGATTTTTCAATTGAAATATTTGGTCTTTTTCTCCACTTCTGAAATCCATTTTTCCTGTTGTATATTTAATATGAAAGTTTTATACGCCAAACTTCTTTTTACCATTTCCAGGATGGATATTGATTATTCTCCAACTGGTCGAGAATTTGTCACTGGATCTTATGACAGAACAGTGAGTTCATTTCTAATATGATTTTGACAATGTTGTCAATGTGTAAATATGGCCATAGTTCTTTATCAAAAATTTGCCATTTGCAGGTGAGAATTTTCCAGTATAATGGTGGTCACAGCCGGGAAATTTATCATACAAAGAGAATGCAAAGGTTTGGTCTTCTTGCGTTCCTCTTATTTGGGTTCTCGGATTTGTTGAACTTATGTAATTAGCTTTTATATGCCAATCACTGCGTGCTCCATTTCTTGAACTATGCGGCCATTGGATTCCAGAGTGTATTGTTTCACATAACAAAATGGAAACTATAGCTTTATGTTGACCTATTACATTATTCTGACTCTTTTGTTTCCCTCTTCCTGCTTTTTATGTAGGGTGTTTTGTGTCAAGTTCAGCTGTGATGCTAGTTATGTTATTTCTGGGAGTGATGACACTAATCTTAGGCTTTGGAAGGCTAAAGCATCAGAACAATTGGGAGTTGTAAGATATCTCCTCCTTTCCTCATGTTTCTGTTGTTGACCTTGGGTTGCAATATGGCTTTCTTCTTCTTCCATTACCTATTTGCTGAATTCACTTATTTACTTCTAGTATATTACATTGCAAATGTTGAACTGCTTCTTTGTGCGTAGTATTTTTGAAGGGTTTTTTTATTTTTTATTTTTTATTTTTTATGGATGAAATAAATACATAAATGGTTTGACCATAGAATTTTATTGGTACCATGCATACTATAACCAATGTAGGATTGAAACACAGAGACTAGTAACTGCGAGTTGAATGATTTCTATTGACTTTTTCGACATCCCTTCTTTTAGACATCCTATTATAAACTTTTAACTACTTGTTACCTGTAGCTTCTTCCAAGGGAACAGAAAAAGCATGAGTATAATGAGGCTGTCAAGAATCGCTACAAGCACCTTCCCGAAGTCAAGCGTATTGTGAGGTATGATAAAAGAATGCCAGCAATTAGCCTCTTAAATTTGCCCTTTTGTTATAGAAAAAAAAAAAAAAGTAATTATTGTCAATATATTTCCTATTTAGATATTACAAGATCCATCATGTTTGCATGTTTCCTATGAAAGATTGTGGGAGTATTTGATGATTTTGTGGGCATATGTAATAAGCATAGAAAGATGCCCTTTTGATAAACTTCCATGTATAAAACCACCATTGTCCTTTTCTTTTTCTTTTTTAAAGTAGCAAATTTTTAATGTATTTAGGACCCTTCCCGGATTAATCTCTATAATATATGAGGTGGTTGCAACTTGTTATAAGTTTAGGTCGGGCTTGCAGATTAGCGGTTCCTATATCTTAACATGTGAACCTGATTCATTGGATGTTCCTAAACTAAGCATTACCTTACGTATTTAAGTGATAGCATGCAGTTTCTGCAGAACCCTACAAAGATTGTATGGCCAACTTCAGAGTATCTTCATAAAATAATGAATTGTTTTTTTCTTTTGGGTGGAAACAAATAATGAGTAGCATATGACATATAAAATGGTTAATCGTTGTGAATGGTGATTCTGCAGGCATAGGCACCTACCAAAACCAGTATACAAGGCAGCTGCAACATTGCGTGAGATGACCGAATCTCGGAGAAAGAAACATGAGAAGAGGAAGGCGCATAGCGCCCCTGGAAGCATCATTGAAGAGCCATTACGGAAAAGAAAAATCATCAAAGTTGAGTGATGAATGTGGGTAGTTTGTAATCGGCTCCTGCATATCCATGTTAGAGAATGGATCTTTCTTATGCAATGTTCGTGAGCTGCATACCAGCGCCTTTACAGTTCAAGTGATTTCCCAATCACCTATCCTCATCGTGCACGAGCCGTATCTATGGTGGCTTTGACGGACCATGTTTTGTTCATGCTATAGTAACTTTAGGTCATAGTGGAGTTTATTTCAAATTCAAGAGGGATTTGTCTCTCTCTTGTTTAGCCTTGTGCAATTTTGTCTGGAAAAATATGTAACTGAATATTGAAAGGTATATTGAGGGGACTAATCTTTTTCAGCCTGTGGACTAAATCACCCTTAATCTCTTGTAATATACTGCCTAACCCAAAAGTAATACATGGAATTGGGAGTCAAGTCACAGACAAAGTACCCTTCTTGACCTGTTTTTGTTCGCGGAAAGGAATTGATGAGAAATCAACCTTCATGCCTTTTCTTAGGGATTAAGAACACAGTATAACAGATTATAGGGAGCAAGAATTCGTACCCCTTTTACAAGATTAATTCCAAACAAGAACAGTTGTAAAATCTGAAATTTTGATAGAAAAATAGGAAAACTGACACCTCAATCCCAACGGATATTACACAATTAATTTGAAATTTAAAACGACTAATGATCAAGTAGCAAAAGAAAAATAAAAAAATTTGCTATAAATTCCACAATATGCGTCAAACATAACCCACCAAATTGTAAAAGAAAAGTAACTAGTGTGGTCAGCATGCACCAGTAACTAGCTTAATCATAATGAGAGACATTTTAGGACGAAAATTTTGATGTCTGAGTCATCAACTACCTAAGAACATTTGCTTAATTGGATTCCACTCAGAAAAAAAATGGTAAATGCTTTTAAGGCAACTTTGCCCTTGATGGGTTCGACAAAGTAAATTTTGCCTTGTAGAAAAGTTGAAGTTTTCTAGGCATTTGCTTAATCATTTGTCTTATTTTTAGAGTGATAAATTTTTAAGAGCGTGGTTTGGCTCCTTAGAATTGAGAAGGAGCTCTTCCTTTCAATAAAAGAAAAAATAGTTCAAGGAATTCAAAAGAAAATCAAGTTCAAGAAATTTGACACGTGTCAAAACTCTATTTATTGTGAGAAGGAACTCCTCCTCAATTTTAAGAAACCAAACTTTTTCCAATTTGTAATAAGTAAATATTGAAAGCAATGTTGAGCATGAAATGAGATTTAGTAATAACTCAAAATTCCCATTTTTCTTTTGTTAGGACAAGATTCCACATTGGAAAATTAGCGCACCTATCCTTATAACCCAGTTTTTATTGGCAAGTTCTACCCATGAGTTCCTTAACATTCGGTATCATATCTTGGTTTCACCACGCAAATGGGCTCAATTCCACGAAGGGGGCAACCTATAGGCTAGATTAAGATGATACACGGAAGGGGCAATCTATAGACTCGATTAAAATAATGTCGAGTTATTGAATACTGATAGTTGAGTCAATAAGGACATTGAGTACGAAAATGTGGTAGAATGTTAGAACTCAAGATCACACATTGAAAAAATAGTATATTATAGAGTGGTTTAAGAGCGCCAAATTCTACCTATTTATTCTTAACATTTTTTTTTGACGTTACTCAAATTTCTACTTAAATTGATCATTGAGACACATTTTTTCTTCTTAAAATGCAAGAAGAGCTTTGACTTGATCACTGAGGACTGGTAAGGTAAGTAGGGCCTACAGAATATTCACCTAATCCATTGTCTATCAATAATATAGTGAGTGACAGCTTTAAAGCATTATATTATTATATCATAATTATCATGATGGAATGGAACAAAAAAGAAAAAAGCATGATCTTGATCACCATGAAATTTTTAGTCTTGAGTTTAATCCAATCAATTAGCAACTTTTACCATATAGGTTAGCACATTTACTTATCAGGAATATCTTCTAATTTCTGTTTATGTATTTATTATCTCGTATTAAAATTATTTTATTTATTTATTTTAGTATAAACGAGAGTTTAAACTAGTTAGTCATGTTCGTCCTTACCAACAACCGAACAAATGCAGATAATCTAAAAATAATGAAACTCCACGTCATCGTACACACTGCCTGACAATACAAAATCACACATGGATTCAATTTAACACTGAAACTCAGAAAACCAGTTTTCACATTTCATCTTCTTCTGCAACATTTTCTGTGTCTTTTGGGTCTCTTTGAGAATCAGCCATGGCATTGCAGAGGCAGCTCTTGAAGAAAGCTCTAGGGGAAGCCAAGACCAAGATTGGTGGCTCCCGTTTTTGTTGCAGGCCATCTCTCTGCTGTTCTTTCTCTACGCTTCCTTCTTCTGGTGCTGATCATGAGGCTGCTCTGCCTTTGCTGCCGCCGTTTGGTTACGAGCCAAAGCCTTACAATGGACCTCGGGGCGATGAGGTCTTCCAGAAGCGAAAGAAGTTTCTGGGTCCTTCTCTTTTCCATTATTATCAGAACCCTGTATGATTGTTTATCTTTACACTTTCTTCTACCATTTGGATTAAATGCGGCCTGTTTCTGTTTTGGTTGAAATCATTTTCCATTTGGATAACTGGTTTGTTTCTCTGTTCTTGGACTTCAATCCCTCCGTTCTTGGACTTCAATCCCTCCGGCCGTTTGGCTGCTGAGAAACTAGAGGAAAATTTAATCAAACGGTATTTTCATGAGAAAATTTTAAAAGGAACTGACTATAATATAAAACATAGTATCAATCTTTTTTTTTTTTTTTTTTTTTTTTTAATCAAGACTTGGAACCTTTCAATTGGACCATGGATTTCAGGACCCATTTATATTTTGTTACATGTATGTTCATTTGAATTAATTATGCACTTTCTCTGTGGCTGGTTCGTTTTATCGTTTGAAAAAAGCTTTACAATGGCTCTGTCTGGTTTTAAAAAATAAAAATAAAAAAAATCATGTTGCTTCTCTTGCCATGCACCAATCAATAAGAACAGAAATTTGAGTGACTTTTGACATTTAGCTAAACTCTTTCAATCTTGTATTATTGGTAAAACTGCTTGCCGAGCAATTATTCAGTCAAGTTTTGTGGTAGAGTCTTATGTTGCATGTATCATAGTCGAAAAATTCTGGTTCCAAGGCATAAGGGTGTTCCTATATGATTTATTGCCTTTGCTCAACAACACCAGTTCATTTGCTAGTGAATGGAAATTATTGTCTCCCCGCCTGTATGATGTTGCATTTGCTTTTGTGCTACCGGATGTCCACTTCTATATTAACACAGTTTATGCAGAAACTGATTTCTTTGTTTTATTTATCGTTGTGTAAACAGCTCAATATTGTTGAAGGGAAGATGCAATATTTGTTTGATGAGAATGGCAGGCGCTACCTTGATGCTTTTGCTGGGATAGTAACTGTTTCTTGTGGACATTGCCATCCAGAAGTTTTAAATGCTATCATGGAGCAGAGCAAGCTTCTGCAGCATGCCACAACCATTTACCTGCACCATGCAATAGCTGATTTTTCCGAGGCATTAGCTTCAAAAATGCCTGGAAATTTAAAGGTTCAAGTTCTTCAAACTAGATTTCCAGACAATTTCTGACACTAAATTTTATTTTTTCTTAATGGTAGAAAATTATATTTGTTTAATTACAGGCTGCATAAGCTATTATATTTTAGCCTTCCCTTTGAAATAGTACTGAATAGAGCAACAGTGTTATGGTTTATCTGGTTTCAAAACTTGAGATACTTCTCAATTACTGCAAGGACAGAAGACTTCTGGGACTGTTGTGTAATCCATTTTATGTGCTTCATTTATCACCTTTTTTTAATTGCCAACTACTGAATAGACAGTTATAAGCTGCAGGTTGTTTACTTTGTGAATTCTGGGACAGAAGCAAATGAATTGGCAATGTTGATGGCTCGTCTATATAGTGGCAGTCTTGATATGATTTCGTTGAGAAATGCATATCATGGGGGAAGTTCTAATACAATTGGTTTGACCGCTTTGAACACATGGAAGTATCCAATTCCACAGGTTTGTACAATCAGTAGTCAGTATAGCTCCAAAGATCCATCTTCTGGCATGCTATGTTTAGAATACATCCAAATTTGATATGTCATTACTTTTATAGAGAAACTGGGGAGAACCAGAGTTCCATTTCCAGAGAGGTAGGCAAGGTGATCCATTAACCAGTTTATCACATTTTAATTACAATAACATGTAAATTATTAGTGTTCCAACATATGTTACCTGTGATATGCGTCTATGCTGTTCAATTTGGTCTCTTGATGTAAACCAGGGTTATGGAAGAATTGTTTCTTATCCTTCTGACACAATTTATGGTTTTGCAGGCACAATATTCTCAAAATAAAAGTTCTAAAAAATGTTAATAGGACTACATTTAATTAAGTTATTTTTTTTCCATTGCGCTTAATAGTAGTTATAAATACGCATGGCAGGAAGTTCACTATAGATAATGTCCTCTCATCACAAACTTTCTACTCCATGATGAGATTGTTTGTAACTCATTCTAACATAGCAAAGCATGCCTATGCAATGCACATTGATCAATTCATACTCTTGCCGAGTCTTCAGTCTTTGGCTCATTACCTTTTTTTTCAGTGTCACCAATATTAAGTTATGCAATAATCATACATGAACACTATTGAGACACCAACTTCTCTGTATTATCTACTTACTACTTGCTTTATCATTGCAGGGTGAAATTCATCACGTTGTAAATCCAGATCCATACCATGGAATCTTTGGCTCGGATGCCAAAAGTTATGTTAAAGATGTACAAGATCACATTGATTATGGAACTTCAGGAAAAGTTGCTGGATTTATATCTGAAACAATTCAGGTTGGTACTGAATGTTGTTTCAAATGTGGCTTTAAATTTATACATATAATGCCCTGTGCTTAGGAATCTGATACTTAATTCAAATTTTTTTTTTCTTCACATTATCTAACTGTAGGGAGTTGGAGGAGCAGTTGAATTGGCACCTGGATATTTAAAACTGGTTTATGACATTGTTCGCAAGGCTGGTGGTGTCTGCATTGCTGATGAAGTACAAACTGGTTTTGGGCGCACAGGAAGCCATTATTGGGGCTTTGAAACGCAGGGTGTCATTCCTGATATAGTTACCATGGCTAAGGTCTTTAAATATCAATTGATAGTTTGTATTTTATCTTTGAAAAGTTGATTCATGCGGTTTGGTGTTACAATAGTAGTATATGGTTGTGTTGTATGTTTTCACTATCAGCCTTTTCCTATAGATGACTTTGATTTTAGTGAAACACAATAACTTATTTACTGAACTATTTACCACTTTATTCCTTTGTTCAAAAATTTCAGGGCATTGGAAACGGGTTGCCATTGGGAGCAGTGGTGACAACACCAGAAATAGCAAGTGTACTAGCCCAGAAGATTCAATTCAACACTTTTGGTGGAAACCCTGTATGCTCTGCTGGAGGGCTGGCAGTGCTCAGAGTTATTGATAAGGAGAAGCGTCAAGTTCATTGCGCTGATGTTGGCTCTCACTTGCTTGGGCGTTTGAGAGATCTTCAGCAAAGATATGAAAGTAACTACCCTTTGAACTCAATGTCTTTAGAATTCTCTCTATTATAGGCATATATCTCTGGAATTTAAATATTTATCTATAGCCCATGTCATGGCCCTTTGTTAATGGGGAAATCAGCTGAGCCAGTTTTATATTTTTGAATGTATGCAAAGCTTACTCTGTAGTAGTACACTGAACTACTCTAAGGTTTGTCTTATGATACCTATACTCCTTTTGGTATGATTCGCTACTCAAAAATGTTAAAAATGACAGAAAGTTGGTCTTCCACCAACATTATATTCCAAAAGATGGAGTTACTCTTTGCCTTGAATTTCCCTACATATAGTTAGCTAACCTCATTAGAGCTTTATTGTGCTTAGACTTGATTCTATTGCCTCGCTCTATACTTTGCCTTGTAGAATCAGTTGAGTCCTAACTGATTGTTTGCAATTTGGCGCTCCTCTTTCTGGTGCCATATTTTGGTCTCTGAATCTGTTAAATATTACTACAAGTGTTCTTATATTAATATTCTATGTCAGTCATTGGAGATGTCAGAGGCCGAGGCTTAATGGTGGGGATAGAGCTTGTCACCGACAGGAAAGAGAAGACGCCTGCGAAGGCAGAAACCACAGTTTTGTTTGAGAAACTCAGAGGTATCAAGACACCCTCCCAGCTCATAGTATAAATTCTTTCAATAATTCCCAAGTTAAATTACATTTATCTCCATGAATTCCTTTCTACATACTAATCATAATTTGGTTATTGATTGAAGAGCTCGGAGTTCTAGTTGGCAAAGGGGGACTACATGGAAATGTTTTTAGGATAAAGCCACCAATGTGTTTTACCAAAGATGATGCAGGTACTTTTTATGTCTTACGCTTGGTATGAATTAGCCCAAATGGTAACTGGAAAGCATTCTATGAGCTGAGAGACAACAGCCTAATCAACACAAGACACACACACACACATATTATGTATGCATGTGAATATAATAATAATTTTCTCCGTCTCTTCCCCCTCCCTAGCGAATGACAAAAAAGAAGAAACAAATATAATAATTATTTTCTAATAAGGTCCATAACTTCTGTCCCGAAGAAGGTCCTTCAATGAAGACATGTTTTTCAACTGTTACATATTGTACACGAATGGTTCATATGCATACTTACTGTGAGCGTGCATTTGGGTGTGCTCGTGTGGTGACGTATAACAGAGGAAATAATTGTTTTTGGGTTGAGATACATACTTAAGTTAAACTTTTATGTCTGCAGATTTTCTTGTTGATGCTTTGGACTACTCCATGTCAAAGTTGTGAGGGCTAATACATGAAGAACCAAATGATATTGTGGTTTGTAAAGAACTTTCAATAATGTAAAGTTAAATTCCTAGAGTTTGTGCTCATTTTACATGAGAAATAGCAGCTTGGTCATCTCCCCGAAGGTGTCTAGCAACCGTTGGATGAAATCGACCCATGTACGGGGAGTGAGGACGCCAATCTGTGCACCAAAATGGATTCCGATAGCTTATCATCAGAGGCCATTAAGAGAGTGAGATAAGCTGTATGTTTTTCATTGTTAATGATGGAAGTTGCTAATTTACTAAACCCTTTTTGAGGTCTGGTTTTTCTTCCTTTAAAATGTCACCTCAAAGTGGAGAAGTGTTGACTAGAGAGCCAACCAACATTCCGTAAATAAGAAATAAAAATTGTCAGTGCTGCGTAGATTATTTTCAACACTCACAAACCTCAAGATCCAAAGAGGGTTGTTAAAATTACATTCCAAGTAGCTTTTCAACTCTTACAGCTCAAGTTATAAATAATTATAAGTAACACCTACGATTATAACTTAAGGGGCCTCTCGATACTCTAGACGGATGTAAAAGGATGTCATTTTACAACTTCCAAATTTTTTATCTCATATAAAAAACGCAGCATGAAAAGGTAAGCCGATGTCCTATAGAAAGTAAGCTCAATCTGATAAATTTAGCAATGAAACAGTTGGAGTTGGCTCACAGCAAAGATTGTGTTCATTGAGTCAAGGACAGCCTTGCAGCCGAAAACATGCATATAGCAAGCTCCGGCAGTCGGAGCTTCCATGCCACTTCTGGTAAAATACTGCAGTGAATCTATAACAGAGCTCAGCTCACAGCTCTGATTGTAGTAAGTAAAAACTATCTTTGATGAAGTCTGCAGTCGGAGCTCTCATACATACCAAAATGCCTTACTTAACTTTTCCAGAACAAGACACTCCGTTTTCAAGAGTAAAGGATTGTTAGGATGCATGACATCTGCTGTAAGGTCCGCCGCCAAAGATTATCAGCCTGTTTGGGTAAAAAGATTATTTAGTCAGAAAACATGTCATTGAAATGTTAAGAAAACTAATTACAATTACGATGAAAATCTCAGGCAACAGTAAAACTTTTTGTTCACCCCTTAACATAGAACTCATTATGTGATTATTTTCTGCCTTGTCCCAGTGGAAGCTGTAAATTACCAAATAGCTGACTAGTTGCAACCCTATTTTGTCATTAAGTTAATATCACAAATTCACTTGTCATTAAGAAATTAATTCACTTGTCATTAAGAAATTAATTTGTAATCAGATATCCTCAAAATTAGGAATTAAGTCAACTTAAAAAAAGAAAATAATTGATACGATTCCAATCCCTTAATTCCTTAATTTTAAGTTTTCCGATTCATCGTGTCAGTAAAATACTAGTACAATTTCCAAATTAATTTCTTTCTA
This sequence comes from Prunus dulcis, assembly GCF_902201215.1. Lineage (NCBI taxonomy): Eukaryota > Viridiplantae > Streptophyta > Magnoliopsida > Rosales > Rosaceae > Prunus > Prunus dulcis. The sequence goes on from NC_047650.1 coordinate 42,838,403, forward strand.
GGTTTTGGCTCAAAAGTAAGAAAAAACTTACTTCTCTCTCTCTCTCTCTCTCTCTCTCTCGCTTCTCTCTCCCTTTCCACATTCAGACACCAACAAATTCTCTTCTCAATCCTATTTCCCCAACGATAAAATAGAGTTGGAAAGCTGATAAATTTCTTCTGGGGGTTTTAGTGCTCTGCCTCTTCATTTGGGTTGATCTTGGTATTTTTCTCTTGTGCTTGAGGTATGCGTCTTTTGATTTCTGGCTGCTGGTGGTTGGTAGATATGTGTTATTTTTGTTTGAACAATGTGGCAATGACTAGAAGTTTTGGCTTTTGTATTTTCACAATCCTGCTCTTCTATGAATCTGGGCAATATATTTTTTTCTTCTTTTAGGTACTTATATGAGCAGGCCAACCTAGAGCTCTTCACTATAAACAATAAAAGTGTTATCTTGTGGCCTTAAGTTTTCATAGTCAATTACAGTGGTGTAATCGATTTTGGTTTATATATCCCACGCATTCAATTTGCATCATTAGATGCTTTTATCAGATGCTTACCTGCACTGTCTTGCTGCTTGCTGCTCTCTCTCTCTCTCTGCCCTCACCTAATCACACTTATCACACATCCCCTCTCCTGGCCCCTTCTAAAATTAAATATCAACTTTTTCTTCAGAGAAATTAATAGTCAAGAGTCATGTAGCCGACAACACTTTAAGGGAATGTTTGTTAGACCGGACTAGGACAGGGATTGGGCTATTTGGCACCAATCCTGCCTTGAACTAAACAAGGGCTTACTTAGCAACTGGACTAAGTAGGATTAGAAGCTCACTAACTGGGCTTATTTTAGACCACTTAAAGTGTACGTAATAGATAGCTCCAGCAATACTGGTACTTTAAATGTGATTAATAATTTGGTAAATCCTTATGGGTGAGAATGGTTTAATGTTTGTTGAGTTAGAGAGTTCCAGAATGGATTGGATGAGATACAGATGCATATGCTTTGTTTTTTTACTCGTGGATTTGGATGTTTGGTAGTAATTGCTGCTACTGCTTCTTCTTCTTTTTTTTGGGTGGGGCGTTGGATTGCATTGATGATTAAATCTTGGTTTTCCTCTATTACTCTGTTATATATCCTTTGATTAGTTTTACAGCTCTAATTTGTAATTGAATACTGCAAGGTTCAATTTTAGCTATGTGCCCCTTTGTGTTGTTTGTAGTATTCTGGGGGTTTTAGTTTGTAGTGTAATGACAGTTTGCTCAAACGTGTAATGTGCTACAGACTGATGATAGCCTTCTGGGTAATCTTACAAACTGTCATGCATCTAAACTTAGTGATATATATCTCTTTATTCATTTGGAGATTATATGAGATTCACATTTTTCTTTTTCATTATATGTTGGCTTGCTGTAATGCTCCTCATTTTTTCTGTTTTTAAGAAGTGTTGTATGATAATTTCATGACCAATATCATCATTAGTTCTGTTTTTAACAACTGTTTGATAATTGTTCTAATAAGCAGAGCTGGTCGAGATGGCAAATAGTAAATATGAGTATGTCAAGTCGTATGAAGTCGACGATGAGGTTTTTCTGCCCAATTTCATTGTTGTTCAAATCAACGGCCGTGGTTTTAAGAGGTTTTTAGTCCTTCCCTCTCGTTGCTTGTGTGAGCTTGAGACGACAAGACAATGATTTTCTCCTTTAATTTTCCTTCAGGTTTTCTCAAGTTCATGAGTTTGAGAAGCCAAATGACGAGGTAGCTTTGAATTTGATGAACTCATGCGCTATTTGTGTGTCAGAGGAGTTTCCTGATGTTGTGTTTTTGTACGGATTCAGTGACGAGTACAGGTACTGCAACTGCGATGTAATCTGTTTATGTTCCATTTATATTAACTTAGTTGTATGAGAGCTTCATTGTGTTGTCTACAGCTTTGTTTTCAAGAAGACATCCAAGTTCTACCAGAGACGTGCCAGGTTTTAATTCTCAACCTTGAATTCAGCTTTATTTGTTTGTGATGCATCTAAGATTGTTGTAACAGTGCTTATTTGCATGTGATTCTTAGGTTGTATTCAATTTCAATTTTGATGAAATAATTTATATGCAAATTGTATGTGCAGCAAAGTAGAGTCCATTATTGTATCTTTCTTCACTTCGGTATATGTGATGAAATGGAGAGAATTCTTTCCTCATAAAGAGTTAAGATACTCCCCATCATTTCATGCACGGGTTATAAGCTGTGCTTCAATAGAAGTCCTTCAATCATATCTTCTATGGAGACAAACTAATTGTAAGTAGTCTCATAATGCTGTTTCGACTCTGTAAGTTACTATATAGTCATTTTCAAATAACAAGTCTCTGATTCAAGAAATACTTTCAAGTGAATTTTCTATTTACATGTTGTGTTTGCAGGTCATACACATAACCTACATAAGACTTGCCTTTGGGAGCTAATTAAATGCGGAAAGACCGAAAGTGAAGCATTGGAGTTACTAAGGGTGAGAAGATTTAATTGTACTTTATGCATTAATTGACGATAGATGCATGCTTATTTGAGGAAAAGGTTATGTTAAACTGTACCATGCGTTCGTCTAGTTATCCTTACAATTATATTTATTGTTTGTGTCCTTTCCTTTTTAACGTTATGTTGTGATATACTTGTGCTTCAATCTTTTCTTTTCTATTATTGAAAATGGTCCAGTTTTTCACCCGTTAAAAATAAATTTTAATTTTCAAATACAGAATGTTGTTGAATGTTGATATTTATAATTCTATTTTTCACCTGTGATTATCTATGTAATATGCAGGGCACTACTAAGGAAGAAAAAAATGATCTTCTTTTCGGAAATTTTGAGATTAACTACCAGAAATTGAATCCGATGTTCCGACAAGGATCCTGCATTTTAAAAACTGAGGTTATCTTTCAATTCTCTAGTGAACTCTATCGTACTGATCTTGGAAATCAAACTTTCCACTTTTGTTTCTAGGAAGTTTTTATTTGAATCTATTGGAAAGGTAGAACTCTTGGGCTTTTTGCATACTTTATTTTATACGTATGATGGAAAATGCTGAAAGAAATAAACTTGCACTTGCATATGCATATTTTAACATTTCTGTTTTGTTAGGAATTGTAGATGCCTTTAGTAATGTGTTCTAGTTCAAGTGACATTATAGATGCATTCTCATGCTGAAATCTTCATTGCACATTATTCAGGTGATTGACATTGTAAAGCACAGAGAAAATGGCTCTCCTGTCAGGAGACTTAGAAAAAAGTCTAGCATAGTCCATTCAAAGAATATAGCTGGAAAATGTTTTTGGAACAATCACACTGGTCTTCTGAAGGAGCTCGGTAGCTTTACAAATGACATTGGAAAAGTTGAACCGGATTATGTTAGGTCCTTCCAGTTTAAAAAAATACTGATGCCCTCAACTTGGATTGTTATTAGAATTGATGGTTGCCATTTTCACAGGTAAACTATTACTCACGTGACAACATAACTTATTGTGGTTGTTGTTGGTCTAAATTTTTTCTCGTGGGTTGCTAATTATTAAGGGGAGGTGTCCTACAAATGGTTCCAATCCTAAAATTTTAATGGGTTATAAAATTTACTTCTTCTGTTTAGATCACTTATTGAGAATTTTCCATGTTGGACCATTAAGTGGGTACAACTAAAGTGCTAAGTCATTGTTACACTACAAACAGTATACAACATGGACTATTTAATTTCTACATAGATGCATGTAATTTTGTTGTTAGATATCATGCTAAAATTCTAGAAATGATACTTAGTGTTTAGCTGTTTGGCTTTTTGAAGGTTTTCAGATGTTCATGAATTTGTGAAGCCGAATGATAAGCAAGCCCTCAACCTTATGAATGCATGTGCAGTGGCTGTTGTAAAAGAGTTTCCAGACATAGTTTTCTCCTATGGAGTCAGTGATGAATACAGGTATAAAATAGATTTTATATCAGAATGTTGTGATCTATAACATTAGTTTAATTGTTCCTGTTATTTTGCAGCTTTGTTCTGAAGAAGGATTCTCATTTCTATCAAAGGCAAGCAAGGTTTTTCTTCCATCATCTTTCTTATAGTTTCTAAACTTTAGATGCTTTTAATGGATGTCCTATATGGAATATAGTTAAATTTGTCTTTGGAGACGAAACAGATTGAGAAGGTCAACTATTAATAATGAATTTTCTTGGTCAGGAATTACTTTGTATTTCAGACTTTAGGTGACTGTTGGATTTTTTATTTATTCATTCAATAAGATTATTGTTAGATTTTAGATCATGTTAGATTTATAGTTACAATCGTTGACAATGCATTCTTATTCTATATGCATAGATTAACTAATATTTCTGTAGTGAATTACAAAACTAAGGTTATTTTAGGTCATGCTTGCTCTCAACCCAGGAAGGTGCTTCTCAGTGAAGCTCTTTTATAACACTGTTTGAAGTACCTTTTGTTTGAAGAAACGAGCTTTTGGGCCTCAAATTCCTATATTTCTCTGCTAGGTCTTTCATATTTTTTATACTTGAAGCACTTTTTCCCCATAAATCAAATTGGTCCTTTTGACCGGTATTAGAATTACTAACAACTTCACCTCTGCAGTGAGATAGTATCCGCCATTGTGTCATTATTCACTTCCATATACATAACGAAATGGAAAGATTTCTTCCATAAAAAAGAGTTAAAGTACCCTCCTTATTTTGATGGACGTGCTGTGTGCTATCCGTCAGTTGAAATTCTTCGAGACTATCTAGCCTGGAGACAAGTTGATTGTGAGTATTTCAGCTATAAATTTTCAAAAAAGAGAAAATGGGATTTAACTCTTTGACATTACTAAAAGCTAGAAGCAATAATTTTTTCAGTTTGTTTAAGGTTGCATTCAAAACTATGTACTTCATATGGATAATGTTGTAAATTCAGTGGAGTCAAATTTCTAATGGGTTTGCAGGCCATATCAACAATCAATACAATACTTGTTTCTGGGAGCTTGTTAAGTCTGGAAAAAGCAAAAGTGAAGCTCAGAATTTTCTAAAGGTATTTGGTCCATGCAGTATATTTAGGACACAATCTTTCTTCTCTAGGAGTCTACCCTCCACCTTTATCAATTTGAATAAAATTTTCTTTTGTATGTAGGTTTTTCATTCCAAATTTTTTTAGTGTTCCTTGAATATTATTTTTGCTTGATTTTCATATTCTTGTGGTAGCCCTCTTTATTAAAAAATAAAAAATAAAAATTTAATTGACAGGGTACTCAGACTGGAGACAAAGAGAAATTGCTGAAGCAATTTGGTATTGACTACCACAAATTACCAGCCATGTTTCGCCAAGGTTCCTCCATTTTCTGGGACAAGGTTGTCTTTCTATCTCTATTGGATGTGAAAATTTCAGTGCAATATTTTTTTATTATAAGATGTCGGCAACTCCTACCACCGGTTCATCTTTAACTTCACTCAAATAATAAAATGACAGGAATACATAGGTTAGTTTATATATGGAAAGCTTGGACTAATTAGTTCGGATTGGCCTTTGAGGAAAATAATGTTTACTGGGCTGCTGAATTATAGATCACATGGGCCAGATGGCCAACTTGCTTAATAGCAGATCTCATTGATGCTAGTTTGGCAACCAACCCTTTTTTCCCAAGTTTAAGCTAGTATTTTGACCAGAGTACCAGTGTCAGTAGATACATCTTATACTTTCCTGTGGAAAATGTGGATTAATGGAATATGCATAATTCTGTCCTTGCTTCATCATGACTCGTAACTAATATTTCACTTGGGACTTGGGATATTCCCAAGTTGATTTGGTTGAGTAGAGATGGAATTAGTAACCCAACTCATCTGCAGGTCATTCTTTCAGTAGGTTTCCATGACTGAAATCTTTTGGAGCATACCCTTTATATCCACTGTCTTCTCAGAAAAAGTGTAGTTCATTGATCTTTTATTCTCTATGGCAACTTCAACAGGTTTCTATATTTTCTGAGATTAGAAGTGGTGAGAAAATAAGGATAAGTGATTGTTTATGCGTTTGTTGACCTCTTTTGGAGTCCTATTGAGTAGATACACACAGCATTCTGACTAATGTGGGGTTGGCCATTAGCAGCTCCTCTTCTGCAGTTTTTTTCATTCTCTTGGTTTCCCCTTTTTCTGTTTAGTACACGTCTGTGAAACACCCACCCAGGATGCTACAAAAGGAATGGCCTGGAGGTCTAGTGGAGCCTTGAGTAGATAACGCACACAACACTCCCAATTAATCTGAGATCTATTTTTTCCTTTGGCCATTAAGAAACACACATAAATACACACCATCTATGAAATTTGAGATCCACTTTAGACACTTCAAAGGACTTTCTATCCGAATGGTTTTTTACATGCTAGTTCTTTATTTTCCCTTGATATGCAGGTTTCATTTTTAAGCTCTTGTATTTATTCTGCATGCAGGAAGACATCACAATGATGCAGGAGAAAGAAAAACCTGGTGGAAATTCTTTGAAAAGAGTTATTGTAGAACATTGTAATATAATTGAGCCAAGCTTTTGGGCTGCGCATCCAACAATTCTTTATTGGTAACTCCATAGATGCTGTGAAGCACCGAGTTCTTTGTTATGGAGAAATTGAAGACCTTGGCAATACCAAATTGAAGACCAGTTTTCCAAACCAAAACAAATCATCATGTGGCTTTACTTGAGTCCCGGTAGCTGGCCCTGTTTGTTCCACAATTTCAAGTGCTAAGGTAGAGACAACATGCTGGAGCTTTGTTCCAACCAGCATGACAAGCTTTGTCTCTGTGGAGCCCAGTCTTGACTTACCCTACTCTTGCAGGGCTGGTTCTTGCTCTTCACGTGCTTGCAAAGTTGTGGAAGGGAGTGTGTACCAGTAAGATTAGAGCTTCCTTGATGATGACCAGATTGAAGTGTGGATTTGTCTTTGGTTGTGCGGCTTATCCCTCATCTGATGTTGTACTTGAAACCCACAGGGAAGAGGAGCTCACTGGTTAAGTGTGATCTCTATATTTGACCGTGGTTGCTTGTATTGGCTTAGTTTATTTCAGGAGTTGCTTAATGTTTTTGTACTCTCATTTGTAGTATGAAATCATTGTAGCTTGTAAACCCTTACATGAATTTTCTCTTAAATCCCCTCTCTCTCTCTCTCTCTCTCTCTCTCTCTCTCTCTCTCTCTCTCTCTCTCAGGTTTCTGAGTTTAAAAGTGAAGGGTAGGCCTTACAAGGGAGACTGATAGCGGAAGGAAATGAGTTTGAGCATTGCTTAACAGGATATACATCCAGTGTTCAGCCACTATTCCAAACATGAACTTTAAGTGGTACATTGAACTCAGCTGCATTATAATCTACCTAATTATCTGAGATAACTTCTATTTAACCATGCCAAAAAAGAAGAGTTGTCAAACAATACTTTGAATTCTTGCTTGAGAAGCCAAGAACTCAAGTTTTCTGAAACAACTCTAAAAGAGTATCCACCTTTTCTTCCATTCCATTGCCTTCATCATCTTCGTCACTGATGGTTGGAGGTTGTGATGCACTAATTCTTACCGATTCAGATAAATACTCTTCCACTCGGAATGAGTATTCATGTTGAGGTGGTTCAGACGGCTCAAGAACAGCTTCAGGCTGTTCCGCTGACGCTACAGTTACTTGATGGAGTGAATCCAAGGAAGAGCTCCGAGACAAAGTGCCAGATGCAACTGTTATTTCATCTCTCGCATCAATTGTCGTATCAAGTGAACAAACTGACCTTGTAGCATGCGAATGCACAGAATCGCGTCTAGACCTCTCCTTTACTCTCTTGCACCAGCTATGGAGTGAATCTCTGACACTCTCGGCAACCAGAGCTTTCTTGCACCGTGATCCCATCTGTTGTCATCAAAATACGAAGAATGAACATCAAAATACCTCGTTTTTACAACTTGAACAAATTTCAATCTTCTCTGACTTCTCTATGTTCCTATAAATAAGAAACCCCTAGTTTGTTTGACAAAGGAAACAATTACTGAAAGTTGTGTATCCATGTGCATTGTGCAAAGTGATCGGTCATTCTGCAGAATGCTACATTTACTTTCTGTCTGTTCCAATAAATCCAAAGATTTATATTTCAGAATTGTTGAAGAGTTTAAGCAAACCTGTGTGACAATTACGTTCAGAGGCACTGTGCTGTAGCTACACCAGAACTGAACAAGAACACTGCAATTTCCGAAAAATTAATAAAAATATTTTAAGATGCATATTACTGATCCAACAAATCCATAGTCTCTAGGGCTGATTGGCATAATTAGGATACTGTTCATATGTATTATCAACAGAAGTGGCATGACTGGAATTTGTTGTTTGATAAAGTACATAACAGAGAAGGCAACTTACCCAGAGGTCAACCGGATAACTATCATTAAGTGGTTTTTCATGAAGCATGATCTCTCCTCAAGTCCCCACTACAAAGAGAAAAACTCAATACAATTCCCATGAATGAAAAAGCAAGCACACAACTAAAAAAAAATTTCAATAACTGTAAGCAAGGAGAACAGATCTGTTAATTCTGCTACTAGTGTGAATACGAAAATTAATTGCAGAAATCAGTCAATTCTGCTATTAGTGTGAATACAAAAATTATATGCACCGTATAACAACTTCGCTTACCAATTTCCATTTAATATTAGACAGGAAAAATAAAACAGAAATATATAATGGTTTTTCTTTTTTGTATTATGAATTATCTTAAAAGTAATAGTACATTTTTCTGGTGAATTAAGATTTTTTTTAAAAAAGGTTTTAGTGAAGAAGAAGCCCATATGTGATGTATATATTATCTGATTTTTACTTCTTTATTTTCTGTAAACTCTCCTTGAAAGTTTTCCTTGCTTTCAGAAGCATGTTAATCAACAAAGCATTTCCCATCCCATTACAAGCTTACAATGTAAGGAAAAATCTCTGAAATTGCATCGAGCCGATTTATATATTGTTTCATGCGACTATGTCTTACCAAGGACCAGAGAAAAGTTGCCATCTCAAATGCATTCTGCAGGGATGCACAAGAAAATGAGTGAGCATTTTTCTCATGAAGATTTATTGCAAATATTCATAAATAATATATACACATAAGATGTAAATTGCAAATATTCATAACCTGAAATATGATGAACTGTATCAACCTCAGTAGTATCACCGGTTTCCCAAACCAAAACAAATCATCACGTGGCTTTACTTGAGTCCCAGTAGCTGGCCCTGTTTGTTCCACAATTTCAAGTGCTAAGGAAGAGACTACATGCTGGAGCTTTGTTCCAACCAGCATGACAAGCTTTGAAATGCAAGAAGATTGAAAATATTCCATCAGAATGAAAAAAAAAAAAAAAAAAAAAGAAGGAAAATTGATTTAAGGGTATTTTAGTTTAATTCAATGATAACAAGTATGTATACTTACAATGGCAGGGATGAAAGAAAGCCAAAAGTAAATATTCAAACCTGCAGAAATTGGGAAGAAAAAAAAAAGGGTTAGGAAATAAGGCTCCAAATATATACAAGTTCAGTATATTTATTTGCATCTGAACATACAAGAATTTACCATGAATATTTACGAAAATGCACACTATGGCATATCCCCAAAGTGGCCAGCTGCAAAACCAGAAGTTAATTCAGATACAACCTTGCTTCTTCCCCATAAGATAATTAAGAAGTGCTTAAGAAATCAAATATGTTTAAGAGTTATAGGATGATGAAATATAGAAGAAATTAATGTTCAATATTAGATTACCGTAAGCTGTTTTAACCTTTTTTTTTTTTTTTTTTGACGACTCATCTTAACAGTATCGAAAGAATGTGGCACTTGTGATGTATAAACAAAGCAATTTTGGAACATATTTCTGGTATGGGATACTAAAAGTGTTGAAAAAACCCTCTTCCAGTCAAGTATTACATTTCCTGATGTGGGGAAAAGGCCAGTCAGTTAATTTTTGGTCTCGGAGTCGTATAATGACTATCCGAATCTTACATCTAACATAAAAAAATATAATTTCCATTACTTCAAGATTAATCTTAAAATAAAGATGTAGACCACTTTTATTATTGACGTTCAAGGAGAAGTCTTAATTTGCAACCATAATTAAAAGTATTCTAATTAATTCCTAGGGGCATGGGCAAAGCATGACAACTCAAGTACATAAAACAACAATAATAGAATTAAGGTAACCCAAGAGATCAAATAAGACACTATTATATCAAGCTACATAGATATAAATTATGTAATCCAGAAAAGTGCCTACCTAATACCCAGAATGCCCTGAAATTCATCTTCCATACTCCGGACCATATATTTATGAAAATTATAAGAAAGTGGAAGTTTGTGCTTCTGCATATTATTAACACAAATCAGTACAATAATAAAATGATAAAGCAATGAGAAAATGATGTTCCAGTGAACAAGAGAGTCAACAGAAATGCATTGGTGTTACAAATCTCAAAATACTGCAAAATCTGCAGCTATGCAGCACTTTGTTCAAATATTTCGAGGTTTCTATTGCAATATGAAAGAAAGAAAGTCAAAATGAAAATAAGCCCAGTAGGAAACATGTACAACTAAGGGCTTCAATAATAAAATACCCACACTGATGAAGCCCAAACGCAGAGCCAAGTAATCAGATCTCTGTATGGAACTCTTAAATTGTCGTAGAAAGCAGAGCTGCAGTATTAGGACACAAATCAACATTACCTTACAATCATTTGAAAACTCAACACATCAAAGATATAGCAAAAAATTGGAGATAAGGGGAACACTAAGATCAAAAGCAGTAAGGTATCTGATTCATCTATTGTTTACAATAAGAAGTTTTGACTGACATGGTGTTGTAACAGTTGTCTTGTTCAAAATAAAATTGTGATAATGACTGTCATAAGAGCACAATTTACGTAAGGCATTAGTTTTAAAATGGTGACTAGAAGGGAGGGGGTGCAAGTAATTCAAATCTTTTATGAAAAGGATGAAAAGTTACCATCCAAATCAGAAGCCGATTCCTGCTCCATGGATGAGATGTGTGATGAAAAATAAAGGTGGATTGCCGGGTCATGACTTTGTTTTTCTTTGCTATAGGAAAAACCAAGATGAGAAGGCTAATATAGCCAAGATGATAGATGATATAAGTACTTCAAAGACATGCAGAAATAGGATAATTAAGAAAGCTTCAAAAATGCACTAGAAGTTGTTATCAGTTGAAAAGAAACAAAAAATGCATAAAATAAAACCTCTGAATAATACTCATCTTCTAGGACTCAAATACAGAAGCAGATACTAGTGTCTGTATGAACTTGCATCAGCCAAGTGTACATCATCTTCCAAAACAGTTTTTGTAATTTGCTTGTTATTAGAACCCCCTGACAATGAACTAAAAGATATTTCCCATATCAAACTCCCAAGGAAATAGTCTCAAGTAGGGGTCTTTGCTTAAAGGCACTAATGCATTTCTAGTTTCCAACTTTAAAAATTCATCCAAACTTGAGGAGTACATTTCTTTTGTTCATGATAACTTGTATTGGCCCAATTATCCCTGTATCACCATTTTTCGGTTTAGACTTAACAAAAAGAAACCAAGGCCTGTTGTGCTATAGCCCTCTACAAACAGAAGTTAAGTGCTTAATACAGCAAACCCGGTTTGTTTATGAAGAATAGCCTTTATTGTTTAAATTAATTGACAAATGTAATTTATTTGGTTTAGCAAGTACGAGATATTTGCAATATTGATTTGCGTAGTCTGAAAATGTTGCAGGTTGGCAGGCATCAGGTTATCTACCTTTAGTGACCAATTCCTCCAATTACAAAACACGACATGTACTACGCTGAACAGAATTAATGGATATAAAGTGGTGTCATATGGCCTTGAGATTGACATCAATTAGGCTATTACATTATACCATCACCAAGTGAGAAAATTTTTACCAGCATAACAAGACTTTATTTTGAAATTCTGAAGTTGCTAAGTCAATGCAGAACAAAGAGGCAGTATTTTATTTTTAGTTTCCATTGTGTACCTTGCAAATTGGCATCAGCCACTGGACCATCTAGATTTTCCCATTTCCTCCAACTGTAAATCTGTAAACATGTGCACTAATTCAGAAGGCAGTGGACATCACAAGGAAATGAAATACTTGAACTAGTTTGAAATATCAGGAACTAGATTTATAAAATCAGGGATATAAAGATTAGGTCAATCAGAATCAATCAGGTATATGAAGACCGCACCTTGCTCATAGCCAAGGCAACAGCCAAACAACTATACAACACATGGGTGATCCCAAGTACAAACAAGAAACGATGCAGCTGCTCCAGTCCCTCGTATGAAACAAACGGTTCATGGCCCTGCAGTTAACCATGAGAATTGGTAAGGCGAATGCGTCGACAAATCTTTTCAAAATTCAACCTTGGACATCAGTTTACCTCACCACATTGATGAGAAAAGTTAATTAATCCTCTTGGAATTTCAGTCTTGTTAGGAGAAGAACTTTCTAGCATGGCATTCTCCTTGGTGCTGTAATCTCTCTCAGAACAGATATAAAATTGACTGGTGAAAAGAGAAGAATTTACACAAATCTCAGAGATCCACCTTGCTGATTGCGCCAACAACAAAGATATTAGCCCGAGCAGCATCAGCTCTGCCAGGAAGACCAAAATGTGAATTTAAGCAGAAAAAATATAGCAAAATTAACCCACATTGTCCCATAACTAGGGTTCTTAGAAGTCCACCACTCCAAAATTAAAAGAGAGAGATGACTAACTAACAAATCAAAACTCAAAGCCGAAATTCATCTCTGAAACAATATCAGCAGTCAGATTCCCTCAACATTTTAAGAACTTCTATTGTTAAACCCCACGCTCAACTCACCTTCCTTAATTTTCTCCAGAGAAGCAAATAGAGCTTTCCTCCTAGTCTTCTTTAACCACTGCACACAATAAAAAGAACAAACAAATATAAGAAAATCTTAAATCTTAAATCCAAAAATTCATAAATGCCTTCCAGAACTTGACATAAGCTCACTAAAATAAGCCAAATTGTGTTCCATCAGAACAATAACATTGAATTTGATTTATTTTGTTTCCTTTACTCTTAGCAACCAACCAGAGGAAAGTTGTGAACTGACTAAGCAGGTAGATATGCAGTTTTAATTAAGAAAAAAAAAATTTAATTCATTTTTACAGAAATTCTCATAGACCAAATAGAGTTCATGAACACAACTGACGTCTTCCTCAAGAACGTAGCTAGCTGGCTAAAGAATCTATAAATCAGCATTTGTCTTAAACACTCTCTGTAACCAAACAGAGCATCATCATTTATTGCATAATTATTTTCAATCCTCTCCAAATTAAACTATGCCAGATAGCTACATGGGCCCCTGACAAATAAAAACCGTAGCTGGAAAACAGAAATTCTTTTTCTGTTCTTTGAATCTTTTCTATTCAGTTCTGACATTTTCTCAGCAACCAAATGCAGCACTACAAATAACTTTTTGTTTCCTCTCAAACATCTCCAAACTTAGCTGAACAATCTATACATCAGCAAATATATAAGCTAAAACGCAAAAGCAGGAACCAAACAGGAAACAACAACATAACTCAACCTGCTTACCCTTCCAAATCTGTAGATTGACCTTTCAACCAGAAGGCACACAAACACCATAACCGTAACAACCGAAGCCACTGAATAAGTTGGTGTCTCGGCCAAGGACCTTTGTTGCTGTATCACCGCCTCCATTCTTCGTATCAACAAAAGAAACCATCAACTCTCACACTCTCAAAGTTTTGAACTTTCTTACTTGGAAAGCTGGAAACTTTCTCAAGAAAATGGAACCCAAGTGGAAAAAAGTAAAGAAAAAGGGAAAGATCCAGGAAATGGGGAAGTGGGAAATAGTAAGATGAAACTAGACCACGTTGTTCTGTAATATATTAATGTTAAGTGAAGTTGGATGTGGGGGTTTGAATTGAATAATTCAATAATTCAATAATTTAAGTAGTAGGATCTTCTTCTTTTGACACAGGAGCTTAGTTTATTTCTATTATATTTATCGATTAGTTTCTTGTCAGTGTTGTGATTTTTTAACCAAACCCACCTTCCATTGCTTTGGAATTGCTGCTCTCTCTCCCTCTCTCTCTCTCTCTCTCTCTCTCTGTGGCTGTGATGGTGTCGCACGGTGCTGCAGGTCCCCTTCAAAACCTACTCACATGAAGAAGCAGCATATCCCTCCACAACTCCCCCTTTTGGAATTTTAAAGATCCAACGGTCCCTTATTATTTACAAAACGGGTAGAAATGAAATCCTAATTCGGTCCAATTAAATTACTTCGATTATAATGATAACAGTTTGGGAAAATAAGTGTTGCTAAACGAACCCTAAAATTAACCGAGTACACCTTATAATATAAGTTAATCCTAATATTTTAATCAAAATGTAAAATTAACTAAGTACACCCTATTTAACTATCAAAAATAGCCTTAGTACAACACTCTAATATCAATCCTAAACCAGATTTCTCTTTTTACATGAATCTGTGCTCTCTTTTAAGATTTTGGGTTTCATCAAAATCTTTAATTTCGTAATACCAATCCTAAACTAGTTTTCGTTGCGTTATTCGTGAGCACCAAGCAATACGAAGACTTTTCTATGTCTGATAAGGGTTGAATATAGTGAGTAAAGTGTACTTATTAAAATTTTATTTGTTTCACAATTCAATATATCATTTTTGGTCATTTTATATTAGGGTAAATTAGTAATTCAATAAATAGTTTGGTAGTAGGGTGTACTCAGTTAATTTTAGGGTTCGTTTAGCAGCACTCTGGAAAACAAGCCAATCTCCTGCATTTATTTATAAATTTCATAACTCGGAATAGGCATGGCTCTGAACCAAACCCCAACAAGCTGAACTTAGAAAATTTAATGTTGGCCCAAATATATGTGGGCTTGAAACTACTCCAAAGCTTACTTTTACAACATAGTCCTTTGGTTAACAACAAAATGTCTTGCTAAACATTTTTGAGAAATTGAAAGAAGAATTTATTCTTGTACATTAGGAAGTTGCGAAGCAAGCTATTGATTCAAACAATAAGTAATATTGGTCTTTTGAGGATAAAATCCTCCTCATAATCCCAAATCTATATGAAATTCTATTCACATTCCTAGGCTCTATTTGGTGGGCTGAATTAAACTGCATATGTCCAATTAAATCGGGACCCTAATATACTAAATATACTTAGCACATTTTTCTCCTAAAATTACACCCTTAATAAAATATAAAAAGAAATCACGATAGCTTAACCAACCCATCACAACCACCCACGCTACCTTGACACCGGTCTCATGTGCCGATGATCCCTTCATCTCTCTTTCTTTCCATAGAAAAATAAAAGAGCTTAGCATGTGCTTATAAGGAATTGGGTCACTCCCTCATTGCTGACTATATTTAGGATTGAACTTCAACCTTTATGGTATCAAAGCCACATTATTAACGTCTTCTGCCAAACAGCCACACAACACATGCTTCGACAATGATAGAAGTTGTCTGTGTAGGTGTGAGGATGGAGTCAAGTGGACAGATTTTTGGGAGCTTCACATATAAGTCCAAAAATATAGAAGGGAAAAAAAACCTTACACTACCCAAACTAGTTTGTCAGATGTCTTACCTTTTTAGCACTCCTTCTTTCATATGGGCTGTAACTGCTCTCTTAGAGTTCTTGTAGATTACAGTTTCCACCGTTTTTGCCTATGGGCTTGTGGTGTATAAATACATGGTTTCTCTCTATGGATAAATTATCGAGTTTCACTATTATACATGGTAACAAAGGTTCTCACAAACTTCTCTTAACCAATTTTCTTCTGCCGTAGCTCAAATTTCTTTTTTACAACCTCTTTTCTTCTTTCATGGATGCTCCACCCACTCCTACTTTCTCTCTTTCTAGCTCCAATGTTGCTTACTTTCTCAAGTTTCTAAGGCTAACTACCTTCTATGAGAGAGTTAGATGCGCCCCTTCCTTATTAGTCATTATGTATGTAGATATGTCAATGAAAGTTATGTGGCTTCTTCTCAAACCCTTCATGGTTCTAGTGATCAGCTTGCCTCTGCCAATCTGGCTTATACTGCATGGTTTTAGGCGGACCAACTCGTTATGAGTCATCTCACCTCCACCTTATCTGAATATGTCTATTGATCATTGTTGGTCCCCTTTCCTCTCATGCTAGCTAGGACTGCCTTTGTCAACATTTTTCTGAAGTTTATGTTGCTAATGCAACTAATATTTGATTTCAACTTATGGATATCTCCAATGGCATGAAGTTTATACATGAATACCTTCAATATGTTAAGTCTTAATTAAGTTGATTCTTTGGCAACTATTGGTCAACCTGTCACCAATAATGATCTTGTTACGACAGTGTTCCTTAGGCTTGGCTCTGATTATGTCAAGCTCATTATAGTTATTCTTAAATTTCCTCATATGCCTCTTTTCAAAGGATCTTTATGCTTACCTCATCTCCTTTGAGTCTCAAACCATTCGACCTTCCTCATCTATTGCTTATGCATTCACCATCACTCAACAACATTTTTTTTTCCTTGTTCCTTTTCCTGTTTTTGCCCTAACTCCCTCCATCTTATCATGGTTGTGGTCTTGCTCGCAACCATAGACGTGGTGTTGGTTGCTTTCAATCGCAGCCTTGGCAGTTTCCCTTCTCGTATCGAATGCCTCGTTATGGTGCTCCTTATGCCTCATTTTTTTCATGGACTTCTTGGATCTGTTTGGTGTTCCATCTGTCACTCCACTTGTCATAATGTCTCTGTGTCATCATCAATTCATTGCTTCATATTCTCATTTTGCTTGGATGTATATCTCTTACTCCTCTACCTCATATCCATTTACTAGCCTTGATGTCTGGCACCACCTACCATATGACTAGTCATAGTATCACATTCCTGAGTTTAGTTCCTTAAATGATGCTCTTAATAATAGTGATACTATTTCTATCTCTAAAACTAGTACCATATCTCTTACCTTAGACTCTCATTCTTTTCGTCACTCTAACGTTATTCATGTTCCTTCTCTCTATAAAAATTTGCTCTCTAATGCTTGGCTCACCAAAGATAGTTCGTTGCTGTTTTGATTCTTCTAATATCACTATCTCTAACATACATTCTGGTGTTGTTCTCTTTTAGGGCCTGGGGCTAATTAGGAAGGAATATAAGGAGGGAAGGGTGAAGTGGCGACTTTGCCTTTCATAAGTGGGTCATGTGCGAATCACATGGGAAAAGTAATGGAGAAGTGGATAAAATCATTCAATATCTGACAGTAGACTAGGGGTGGGCATCAAAACCAGAATACCGAAACCATCCGGAAACCATGCCAAACCATGCCAATCTTGTGCCGTCCTGTTTGGTGTTGAAGTGTAAACGGAATGATACCGTGTCATCCCGTTATTGTTTGGCACGACATCGATTCCATATTTGTGATTCCGATTGGTGTCATACCGTACCGAACAGTAAATTAGTTTTATTAATCCTAATTTAATTTTAGTTCCACCCCTACTCTCCTCCACATATATTTCGTCGACTCATCTTTCTCTTTGTTTCTCTGCGTCTGTCTAATTCTTCTTTTCTCCTTTCTCCAGTCACGATTTGAAGTCGTAATTCCCAAATCCTCCACCATCAATCGATTTCATCTTCTTCTCTTCCTCCTCCTCCTCCTCTCTCTCTCTCTCTCTCTCTCTCTCTCTCTCTCTCTCTCTCCGTTCTTCTCCAAACCAATGAAAAAGGAAAGCCCCAACCCAAAGTCTCTCCGAGTTTCTGTGTAGAAAAATCATGGGGTACTTAATTTGGAAATCAAATCTCCATTCTTCTCCAAAGCAGCTATTAAAACTCACAGGAAAAATTACTCGAATTACATGTAGAAACAGAGCAAAACTGCAAGCAAAATACTCTTCCCAACTGTCATGCCTCTCACCAAAATCTGTCCATAAGCAAAATGAAGGAAAGGTAAGTAGATATAGTTCAAATTACAACATGCAACCCAACAACACAAATTACTTCAGAACTCCAGGTAGCCTCAATTATATTTAAAATATGATTCTCTTAGGACAGTATAAAAGACTGATTGAAGAATAAGAAGCGAAGCGACTTACATTTGTTAAGTTGACTGAGAAAGAGCGTTACATGTATGAGATATCCCACAAGAAGCTCTTTGTATGAGATTTGATTTCCATTTTCACTTGAATTTTGTATGAGATTTCCATTTATTGGTTGGTCTTAAATCAAGACTCTTGAATCTTGATTGAGGGTTTTGTTATATTACACTTGATTTATGAAATTTTGCATATTTTTTACGGTATCAACATTGATACTGAATCATACCGATTCCATTTGGGTCTGGTAAAGTTTGAACGTGTTTTCAAAAACTTTTATCCCGTGTCATCCCATCCCGATTCTCCTATTCATGATTGACACCGAAATGACCTCCATCCCGTGTCATCTCATACCATGCCTAGCCCTACAGTAAACACCTAATTGGCTATTTTTAACAAATTCGTATCCTCAATTTACTGAAAAAATAATTGAAAATGCAAATTGAGAATTATGGGTTCAGGGGTAAAACTGCAATTAAGCCTTTATTTTTTATTTTTGGGGAGAAGGCCCCTTCTAGAATATACAGGAGTGAGTAGAGTTTTCTCTTCTCCAAAACCCCGACGAGACCAAACCTCTCAAAACCCTAGCATAGTCTCTCATTTGTGGTTCACCTACACCAGCAGAACTAGCCATGGCGCTGAGCTCTCTTCGAATCCGCCGAACCCTCTGCGCCCTCTCAAACCTCCATCGCACTCTTTCTGCAACCTCTGCACTGTCATTTTCACACGCTTCTTCCTCTCCTCTGCTCAATGGCCCCACCTCAGCACAATCTCCTGTATCGCACCCGAAATCCTGGACCCTCCTCCTCCATTCTCGGACGTTCAGGTCGTCCTCGCTCTCTTCTGCTCGATCGGCGCCGTACGACAACAACCAAAACGAGAAGATGGACCCCAATACGGTACTGTTCGAAGGGTGCGATTACAACCACTGGCTCATTGTCATGGATTACCCGCAAACCAACCGGCCTCCGGCTGAGGAGATGGTCAGAGCTTATGAGGAAACCTGTGCTAAAGGCTTGAACATCAGGTCACACTCCTTTCCTGGCCCTTCTCTCTCTCTCTCTCTCTCTCTCTCTCTATATATATATATATATATGTGTGTGTGTGTGTGTGCGCGCGCGCGCGTGTGCGTGTGCGCATATGTTTATGATGTACGTTTTTTCTGTGGTAATTTGGTGGCTAAGAAAATTTGGGGGAAAGGGAAGATTTTGAGTTGAAGTGTTAATTGAGTTGTGGATCCTTGTGCCTTGTGATTGTTTACTGAGAATAGAACAGTGGAGAAGAACTGGCAGTATCATAACATGAGGTGGTGTTTTTGCCTCCCTCTCTCTCTGTGCGTTTCAGTATCTAAGAATAATAGGGAATTGTACCTTTTATGTAGAGAGAATGTGTTCAAATCGGAACTATGTCTGTGTCAGCTATTGCTACTTTTTGGATATTCAGAATGAATTGTCCTTCGATCGGTTCGGGTATGAATTTTTTTGAAGCATATATTTTTGCTTCTTCTTTTCTTGTTTTGTTCAGATGGGCGGTTTTGGGATGTAAGCAAACAGAGCTTGTTGGTTCGTAAGTGTTGGACAGTTGCATGATACAGAATGAGGAAAGGGATATGTACATGTTAAATAGTGCTCCATGACTATCAAATAGAGTTGCTCTATTAGATTGACTACATTTTCTCGGGGACCCATTATAACGTAGTGATCGCCTAAGGATACTTGAATCTTTCTTTTTTGTTTATTTTGTTTCCGAACCTCTCACAATATACTTGGTGGTTCATTCTGTTGTAGCTCTTTTACCAATTGTACAATATAATTCTAATTGCTTTTATGGTGCATGTATTATTGGCTATTTATGTATTAATCATCAACTGTTTGCTGGGTGCAATTTTGTTGATGCTACTAGTTTCTTGGACATTTTGTTCAGGCTAGCATTATGTTTGCAGCAGTCTTATATACATTGATTTTCACTCATCATAAGTTTTTATATATTTTATGATTCAGTGTGGAAGAGGCAAAACAGAAGATGTATGCTTGTAGCACTACAACATACACAGGCTTTCAGGTCGTAATGTCTGAGGAAGAGTCACAGAAGTTCGAAGGTAAATGTTGATAGCATCGTTACCATTGAGAATGATAGTACCGAGTCCTGTTTCTAACATTTCCATTTTATCTGAAACAGGTTTACCTGGAGTTATTTTTGTGTTGCCAGATTCTTACATTGACCCACAAAACAAGGAATATGGAGGTAAGGTTTTTGTCCACATGAATGCTTGTTCTCTTTGAGAATTCTGAGTTGCAATTTATCAGCAGATTCAACCAGTTATGGTATTTGGACTGTGTTAAGACTTGTAAAACAATGAGCTGGTCCATCTATATCTAGCAGTTTTGTTCAATTTAAAATTGTTTTCTATATATATCAGGAGACAAATACGTCAATGGTACAATCTATCCAAGACCACCCCCAGTTCATCATGGAAGACAGCAGGGGAGATACCACGATCGTAACAGAAATCCTGACCCACCAAGATACAATGGGCAAGGACCGACGCCTAATCAGCAAGGGAATCCCTCCTATAATCTGAAGGGGCCTATGCAAGATAGAGGGAACTATGGGCCTTCACAAACTTATGGCTCACAAAGACAAGGAGATAATAGAGGCCCTTTACCAGTGAATACCCCTGGAGGGAGGGATGCATATCAGCCAGGGAGGGATCCAGTACCTTCATATCAGGGCAATTATAACCAAGCGGGGCAGCAAAATTATCATCCCCAAGAACAAAGGAACTTCCCAGAAGGAGATCAGAGGAATTATGCCCCTCCTGGTCCGGTGGGATTTAGGCGAGATGATAGGAATTATGTTCCCCCACAAACTGAAACTCATGGACAAGGTTTGGGTGGATTTCAAGGCCAGGGAACAGCTGGAGCTTATGGGCAAGGACCGAGCTCAGGAGTTTATGGGCAAGGACCGAACTCAGGAGTTTATGGGCAAGGACCGAACTCCGGAGTTTATGGGCAAGGACCGAACTCCGGAGCTTATGGGCAAGGACCGAACTCCGGAGCTTATGGGCAAGGACCGAACTCCGGAGCTTATGGGCAAGAAGGACCGAGGTCCGGAGCTTATGGGCAAGAAGGACAGAGGTCCGGAGCCTTTGGCCAAGGACCGAGCTCCGGAGCATTTGGCCAAGGACCGAGCTCCGGACCCTTTGGTCAAGTAACAGAAGTAACAGCTTCTGGTAATGGGCAGTGCTACCCTGGGTACGGTGGAGATCAGAGGTTTTCACAAGGGGAGCAGAGGAACGTGCAAGGTGAACAAAGCAACTATGCACCCACAGGACAGACAGGAATTGAGCAAGTAAGAGATCCACTGTTTAGTAATTGAGATGAATCTCACTTTTTTTGGTCATAAAGATGAAACTTGGACTTGTGTGGTAGTCTCAGTATAATTTCAAGGCGACATGAAAAAATGAGAGGAATTTGCTGGGAAATTTTAGATGGCTCATGGTGGTTGGTTTTTGCAGGGGAGGTATTAATGACATGCCAATCATGACAATGTGAGATGGGATGTAGGAAGGAGTTTTATCAATCATTTGCCCCTCTTGTTTGATCTGATTTGAAGGGAGATTGCTTGACCTTCTGAACTCTTTCCATGGTACATAATCTGTCAAATTTTCTTGTCAGCATCATTTTTTTTTTCCTAGTGAAATCAGAACTTTTAGCTTTCCTCGTTTGTTTTACGAGCTTGAACTTGAATTTTGCTCCTAATGAAGTATACGAATGTAATGCGTGCCAATGATGTTATATTTTAGTTTTGGAAATGGCTATTGGTTCCTATTTAAGTATATTCTTTTCACCTAGAAATTAAATGTAGCACATTGAATTACTTGGTAGTTCAATTACTGAAAAATGACGACAATAATCCCCGAAAATGCACTAGAGAGAAACCAATGTGTCTAGAGATCCCGCTGGTTCTTAAACCATTTGTCTTCTTAGTACTTCACCTGCAGACTATTTTGGAACAGTGACTTTATGTCCGTATACAAAATCGCTATCGTTTTCATAATGAAATCATTTGAGATTGAAATGTACAATATGTAGTTTTTACCTCGGTGTACGTTGTTCATTACAATGGTACGATATGGCCTACTAAGAACCATAAGATGATTTTAATCCTTGAGATTTTATTAAATGCACCAAAATGCATACTTAATTAAGTGTAGAGGCAGGGACGGGGCTACGAGATTTTAGGGTTCTGGGCGAAATGGGCAGAGACCAAAGAGGCTTCTTAAAACAGACAGTCAATTAGAGATTGAGTCAAACAAGCACAATACACAGTTCTTTAAGTATGTCTTGGCCATATTAGAATGGACTCATTGAGTTGAAGATTTTTTTGGACTATGATAAGTGAAGTGAAAAACTGAAATAGATATGGAGAGTACGACTATAGGAGGAGCTAAACACAAATGTTTATTAAGAATACCACAAACGTAGGAGTGGCTAAACAAGAATGACGCAAAAATAAATTAGGGTTGATGTTTCGGTCCTTTTATTGGACGCCATCGACGACTTTATTGGACCCTAACATCATTTCATATAGAAGGAGGAGCTAAACATCAACCCATTTATTATCTTCATGGTTGAACTTTTGTGCTGTAATTCTGAAATGGCGTCTGATAAAGTCGTTGGGCTCGGAATCAAGAATGATCTTGTCGCCAACTTTGAGCCCTTTGTGATCAACAAATTTGAGCCAGTCCTCGGGTTGAAGAAAGGGCTTCCGGTAACGGCCCATCTTGATAGTGGAACATCGAAACTCATAAAACCCGAGCCCGTCCGAAACATAAATCTTGACCTCATGGCTTCCTTGTTCGATCGGAGGCAGTATCCTAAGCCATTCAATCGGAAGGGACAATTTGCCCACTGTATCCGTTTCTGTAAGGCGTTTTTCAAACGGAGCCGCCATTGCTTATTGATATAGTGAGATGAAGCAATGCTGCCCAACGTGCATTATTTATAGGACAGTGCCATGCAACTTGCAAGGGGTATTTAAAGAAGTATCAATCAAGTATCTTAGTTGATAATGCTTTTTGCTTAGAAAAAATAAATGTTATGAGATTCAAAGTCGGTCCAAACAAACGCTTTGCAGGCAACAGCTTATATCCTGCATGCATTGACTAAAAGGTCGTCCATGGTCTTATTATTTCAAAGCTTTGGCCCACGACGCGTGCTAATAACTATTTTTTTGGGTTTTTTCTTCTTTTTTCAATGGATGTGTGGATGAATTATGTACACAAATGAAACAAATGATGTAGATAGCTGTAGATAGCTGCCTTAACTATCTACATATAAAATCTTGATCTGTCCCATTTAGACAATCTTGTCCGGTTAAAAAAAAACATAGTGGTCCAACTATTTGAGAAGCACCAGTTTTTGTTCTATTGTTAGAAACGTAATTGATGGTGATGGATCGACAACTTAACTGGAACCAAGTGAAACAATATCTTAGAATTAACTTACGATGATTAAACAGTTGAAATGACATTTGAAGTTGTTGTATTTGGAATCTATTTTGTCATCTATATAAGTTTGGTGCGCTTTTGAGGCCGCCGGCTGTCAAGTGTGCTAGTGCACTTGAAGAGAAGAAGAAGCATTGTTACTAGGTCTTTTTGATTTTTGGCGTCAAGTGTGTGTGAACACCACCAGCATAAATGGTGACAATTGAGCTTCTTTTTTTTTTACTACCTTTTACGCGATTTGTAGAAGAAGCAACAATCATGAAATATTATTGGCCAGAAAGAGCGAAACAATGCTATCCCTGTTTCACACTCCATGTCCAGATCCTCACTTTAGGATGCTTCCAAAATATGCATTAGCCCCAACAATCCAATCATCCTCTTTCTAAGATGAAGGTAAAACTAACTGATGAGTGATATATATATATATAGTGGTCCAAGTCAAGTTAGTAAAGTAAAGTACGGCAGCTATATACATTGTCATATGTATGAATAAGCATCGATCATAAATAATTAAATTACGACATCACAGAATCTTGAAGTAATTAGTGCCAGAAAATGAACAGATTTGTGTGTTGTCTTCTTTCAGCTGTTTTCTTTACTATCTTTCTTTAGATCTAAATGGTTTGCCCTGCCGACAATCATCAACCTATCCTTCTGCTTGGGAGAAAAAGCTAACTCAAAATTAATGAAGATGCACTTATACAAAGCTTTCATTCGCATTCAAAATGGAGAAGAATTGTAAAGATTCGGAAGCATTTTCACAATTGAACACAAACACTTCTTTGATTTGGACTAATTGAGGACTGGGGTTTGTGATTTGACAAATTGGGTGGATGTATTATGCATAGGTTTTGGCTTGGTGCTTTTAAAAAATAAGTACAATTACTAGAAGACAAGAAGAAAAATAAAGGTCTCCCATAGATACTTTTTGATTTTGTTTTGGTGTGAAGTGTGAACGATACTCCATAACCCAACTTTAAGAATAATTATTTAGTATATTTTTCAAATTAATGTAGGGTTGTCGACCTGTGAAGCTTAACGGCTACATATGCTCTACGTTATACAATTTTTGTTGTTCATATGTTAAGTTGAAATTTCGCCACACATACTTGAGATGTGTGAAGATGTGAAGAAATATCTCATATTATAAAGTTAAGAAACATAACATAGACTTACTTCTATAATGTTAATTAATTTTAATTAAAACTTCAATTCCCTTAAAAAGATAGAGAAAAAATAGTATGCACATATTACGTCACATGTCATTGTAATGATTCATATTCATTAATATTATAAACCTTGTACAATTATTAATATACTAGGCTGAACTTAGCAAGATACTTTCGGGCTTCACTAGTAAAGTGCTAACCGAAAGTCCATTTTTTACTTCGGTGGTCTGGAAGACAGCAAAGAGTTGGATGCAGAAAACGAAGCCAACTATGGGGGACCCCCAAAATCTATCTCGAATGAGTTTGCATCCATCAAGGCACACTTTGGTACATTTACTTGCCTGTTGTTGACTGACCAAAAAGGTTGAATATTTGATTCTGAGCTGAGCTGAGCCTTTTCGCGACGGTCAAAATGTGTGACAAAAAGTGGAAAAAGCGTCATAAAGCATTGGAATTGTGACGCTTTTGGACGTGTCGCAATAAAAGGGGGTTACGACGCTCTAAAGCCGTCGTAATACCTGGTTTTGCAACGGCAAATTAGTGTACCAAGGATTTTACCATAACGTTTGCCTTCTTGTTTGATCTGATTTGAAGGGAGATTGCTTGACCTTCCGAACTCTTTCCATGGTACATAATCTGTCAAATTTTCTTGTGCGCATCATTTTTTTTTCCTAGTGAAATCAGAACTTTTAGCTTTCCTCGTTTGTTTTACGAGCTTGAACTTGAATTTTGCTCCTAATGAAGTATACAAATGTAATGCATGCCAATGATTTTATATTTTAATTTTGCTTCTAAAGATTGGAATTGTGACGCTTGAATTTTGCTTCTAATGAAGTATACAAATGTAATGCATGCCAATGATTGAAATGGCTATTGATCCCGCTGGTTCTTAAACCATTTGTCTTCTTAATACTTCACCTGCAGACTATTTTGGAAAAGTGACCTTATGTCCATATGCAAAATCGTTTTCAGAATGAAATCATTTGAGATTGAAACGTACAATATGTGGTTTTTACCTCGGTGTACGTTTTTCATAACAATGGTACGATGCGGCCTACTAAGAACCATTAGATGATTTTAATCCTTGGGATTTTATTAAATGCACCAAAATGCATACTTGTTAAATGTAGAGGTAAGGACGGGGCTATGAGATTTTAAGGGTTCTGTGCGAAATGGGCAAAGGGGCTTTTTAAAACAGTCACTTAATTAGAGATTGAGTCAAACAAGCACAATACACAATTCTTTAAATATGTCTTGGCCGTATTAGAATGGACTCATTGAGTTAGAGATTTTTTTCGACTATGATAAGTGAACTGAAAAATTGAAATAGATATCGAGAGTAAGACTATAGGACATGGGTCGAATTGAGAATTTATTATGTGGGATTAAGAGTTAAAAGGAAGATTTCAGAATGACACAAATGTTTATTAAGAATACCACAAATGTAGGAGCTGCTAAACAAGAACGACACAAAAATAAATTAGGGTTGATGTGTCGATCCTTTTATTGGACGCCATCGACGACTTTATTGGACCCTAACATCATCTCATATAGAAGGAGGAGCTAAACATCAACCCATTTATTATCTTCAGGGTTCAACTTTTGTGCTCTAATTCTGAAATGGCGTCCGATAAAGTCGTTGGGCTCGGAATCAAGAATGATCTTGTCGCCAACTTTGAGACCTTTGTGATCCACAAATTTGAGCCAGTCCTCGGGTTGAAGAAAGGGCTTTCGGTGACGCCCCATCCTGATAGTGGAACATCGAAACTCATAAAACCCGAAGCCGTCCGAAACATAAATCTTGACCTCATCGCTTCCTTGAGGCAGTATCCTAAGCCATTCAATCGGAAGGGACAATTTGCCCACTGTATCCGTTTCTGTAAGGCGTTTTTCAAACGGAGCCGCCATTGCTTATTGATATAGTGAGATGAAGCAATGCTGCCCAACATGCATTATTTATAGGACAGTGCCATGCAACTTGCAAGGGGTATTTAAAGAAGTATCAATCAAGTATCTTATTTGATAATGCTTTTTGCTTAGAAAAAATAAATGTTATGAGATTCAAAGTCGGCAACAGCTCATATCCTGCATGCATTGACTAAAAGGTCGTCCAGGGTCTTATTATTTCAAAGCTTTGGCCCACGACGCGTGCTAATAACTTTTTTTTTTTGTGTGGGTTTTTTCTTCTTTTTTCAATGGATGTGTGGATGAATTATGTACACACAAAAAAATTATATTATATAAGTGTCTGGCTTAACCTACAAGACAGCGGTTGATGTAGAAATTAGACGACAAAGTGCATGTCAGCCACACCACATGCTGTCCTCCTTTACAAATTGAAGCTTCGAAAAAGACTGAAAAATATATACTGCATTATTAGTAAGCTTTGCACGATCTTAGGAGCCCAAATTGCTCACATATCAAATTCTATTTTTGGTCTTTTTTTCAAACCTGAGGGCCTACTTTTGATGCATGACTTCTACGATTCAGATATCAAATGAAACTTCTAAAGTTTTTTGTTTTTTTGTTTCCTTCAAAAGAAACAAAGAAAATGATAAAGAAGATCTTTATCATATCAACACGGATCTTTTAAAGTTGTAAATTTGAATTTGAAATTGGAAGAGCCCAACTAACTGAATTCCGCTGTCATAATGATACAAATGTTTAACATAAAAAGCTTTTTATATAAGTTGGCATTGAATTCTCTTTCAAACAATGATATTTTAACGACTCGTTTTTTTAAGGATTTTTGCCTTTGTAACATGTCAAGACACACCCAATGTCCGAACTAAAACTATCAAACCAAATACGAGTATTTAACAAAGAATGACTTTTTTTTGTGGTCAAAATGTTAGTTAGTTTGATTAGTTTTTCTGTAGAAATACTACATAGAAAATCGATTAAAATCTTGTAAAAGATGCCAAATATCCTATAAAATTATTGATGATCACTACATATGACTATTAATGTTTAGTTATTTCATCAATTTTTTTGGACCAATGAAAAAACAAGAAAGTAAAGTTGCCTAAGAAAATTGAGCCAAAAAAAGGAAGAGGAATCTTGGGCAAAAAGCTGACGACTGAGATAGTGACGTGGGTTTTCACACCTCACTCCTCCATCAGCAGCATGACCGTTTTGTATTTTTGTCAGCGCATGTAAAGGAAACACGGCAGTCATGATTGAGATTTGATGGGCCCAAACTGCCATTCACTGCGCTTTGTTTTCTTCCCAACTTTCGGCTGTATTCATTAATACATTTTTAAGCTTTAGAATAACATTATTAAATAGTACAATGATTAACTATATTCATTAAATATTTTGGAGTGATGACATGGCAATAAACTTATCTTAAATACAAAGAGCGATAGCCTAAACTACACGGGAGAGAGGAATTTCTCTCTCTCTCTCTCACACACACACACACACTATCAAAGTGTCACTAGGGTTCGAACTTGAGATTACTAATTTGCAAATCAAATGTCTTTTTCTACTAAGCCAGGACCCCATTGACAGCAATAAGCTTATTAACTCTAACTTCTAACCCAAATAAAATTAAAATGAGACTCCCCATCCTTTATTTAATCATCGTTTTACAAGACTAGAAGAACAACATATCAAAATCAGTGGCCTCAGTGGCCTCGATATATATTTTTATTTTTAGCTTAAATATAGTAGTTTCATTATATTAAACTAAATAATAAAACCATAACAAAACAAAAAATTCATCATATTAGAATAATTAAATGTTTTCTTGAATGAAGTGTTCTATTAGTCAGATGTTTGTTGTTCCCAAAAAAAAAAAAAAATCTTTAACATATAAAATTGTTTTAATAACAACAATAAATAAATAAAAAAGTTAATTTCCATGGAAAGATGTCACATTGTATTTAGTGTACCAGAAATAATTCTCAGAAGATAGAATCACAAAGATTGTTCATTTAGTCCATCGATATTCAATATAGCGGTTTCTTTATGATTTTCAGATGTAATTCTCTCTCCTATTAAGTTTTTTTTTAATTCCAAATTCATAAACATCTAAACAACGGCAAAGCTAATTCTTGTTTCTTTGTTTTCTGTAGGCCCTTTTTTCCTGAAAGTAATTACCATGCATTGATTTTGCAGCTGGACATACAACCCATAATACTAATGTCTTCCAAGGAGAGATCAAAATAAGAACTAGGTTACCCCATCATGATAAGTTTTTCTCAAGTAAACACAGAACGGCAACAATTAGAAAGGAACATCATCAGGTTAAGCTAAAACAAAATATAAAAAGGAACTGTATTCCTGCAAATAATCCTTTCGGCTTTTTTTGAAGCTTCAAATAATCATTTGAAACTAATTATGCAATAATCCTTTGAAAATTATAAATTAATAACAATGACCTAATGAGTATTATGGCCAAATTATTTGATCCATTTGACTAGTTTTTCTTTCTTGTGTTGCAAGTTTTTTTTTTTTTTGGTAGTCACCACTAGGGTTGCCCACTTGCTAGCTACTAAAATTTTCTTAAAACCAGTCAAGGACAATTTTAGAATTGACCTCTCTAGCTAACCAACATTTTCCAGCATGCGCGAATGCGACCTTGTAAGTTAATTAAAAGTCTTAAAAGTCAAAAGAAACAAATAATTATAACAAAAGAAGAAGAAGAAGAGAATTGGATGATGGAGATGTTGACGTAAAGTTCCCTAAAATTTTGGGATTATTTGAAGATAGTGATGTTGTACGGAGGAGGGAGGGGACCCACAGAAAATTTCTATATATAGGCTGCCAATGCCATGTATTTCATATATATCCACAAGTAGAATAATGGCACACCTTGAGCTTGAAAAATACCTGACTGAGACAGATATAGAGGGAAGGCTGGCGGTTCCTTCTGAATGGCTCAAGATATTGCCTCCATTCGAAAAGGGAAGCTTTGAAGTTCAGTTTGAGGTCACAGATGGGGTAGGGTTTTATTGGCAATTCTGCTGCTCCATTCGCAAGGAACGTTACCCAAAGCCTGTTCTTCAATCCTCGGGTTGGCTCAAGTTTGTCAATGCCAAAGACCTCCAAGTTGGGGACAAGGTTGTTCTCGACACCAGCGCCGACGATTTCAGAGGAACCAAGATCAGAATCCGAGCACAAAAGGACCTCGACAGAAATGGCCACTGGGTTGATGTTTAGCTATGTTCTATAGACAAGATTGTGCTCCCACTTTAGAGTTTTCTGTCTTGGGTTATTGTAAGTGTTGTTTCTGTTGTTTGTTGTTGAATTATCTAAGTGTGCTATTTTAATTTGTGAAATTAATGTTATAAGTGGTGAAGTACTTTCTTTCACTTTGACTTGTGAAATTTCTTAATTATATGTTTGTCCAATCTCATCATTTTTATGTTCACAAAAAGAAAAAGGCGTAATCTATTTTAATTGATTGTTAATTATGTGGTCACCAAACGAGGCCTAATTAACTTAATTATGCAAATAAAACCGAGATTGTTAGACACATTGAGCCACTTGTCTTGTTTAACCAATGAACTAATTGGTCCTACATTGATATTGTATCACAAAAATATTAATAGTCAAACGAGACACACGTATGCACATATGTTTCACTTTCTAAAGATTTTAAATGTATTGAAGTGATGAGTGATGTAGTGGTCCAAATCAAACTAGTAAAGTAAGGTACATTGTCACCATGTATGAATAAGCATTGATCATGAATTTATTAGTAACACTTTTAGTACTTGTCCTACCGACCATCAACCTTATCTTTCTGCTTGGGAGAAAAGCTACCTAATAAAGTCAATTCTCCTTCAAAGTTTCTAAAATTCCAGCAACCGTTTGAATTGAATCTAGCCATCATTATGACCAGATGCCAATAACCGAAAATTATATCCTTGTCAATTTTATCTCCAAAAATTATCTCCAAAAATAAATAAATAATGTTGTTCAACTTTATTATTTTAATTTACCTAAAAAAAGTTATTTTAATTTATTAAACATTGAAAATAAATACAGCCGCACGTTTGGGAGAAAGAAAGCAGCAGGTGACTGGTGGTTATATGGGACCCACAGAATCTTCATAGCAGTTTGCATCCCAGTCAAATGTTTAAGCACTAAAAAAGGTCACAATAGTGGAGGAGTGAGGTGTCAGCACCCACCTTATATATATATATATATATATATATATATATAGAGAGAGAGAGAGAGAGAGAGAGAGAGAGAGAGAGAGAGGAGTCAATTATATATATAGATAGAGGTGGGCAATTGCAAATTTACAACTTGAAAAGATTAATATAAGTTGAACCACATATAGAAGCAGTAGGCCCCCTTGGGTTTGAAACTATAGCAGCCCCTAATTGATTGAGATTCCCTTTGTCTGCAAGTGCAACCTAAGGGCCAGTGATGTTAGATTATAAAAAGAAAAAGGAAAGCCAATACGCTTCTAAATTTAACTTAGCCAATCAGGTGAAACAAATTATTGAGGGAAAAATATCATGTTCATGTGATGTGGGGCCAAAGCGCTGAAATAATCAAACCATATGACTTTTAACCTCTTTTGTCAACGCATGTAGAATATATAATGTTTGTCTGCAAAGTTTTTGTTGTCATATGTATGCCCAAGAAGAGTGGAGTTTGTTTAACCAAAACTGTGAATCTCATAACATTTCCATACTTTCTTTCTATATACCGGTACCTTTACTTTACCAAAATGGACTCCTATTGTTTGCTCTTAAATTCATAACCCAATTTGCTAACGGCTTATTGTTTAGTGGAAAAATATATTGACTTGCAAATTAAAGGTCTTAAATTCGAATCCCCACGACCTCATAATTGTATGTCCATCCATATTATAATACGTATACGAATTACGTCCCTCCTAATTTTCTACTAAACATAATTATTATATTTCTTAAAATGTGAAAGATGATATGCAAGGGATTAAAATTTGTGTTGTGGCGAAGCACTTCTCCACGTCACTTGGTATCTGCCAGGTCAACTTGGACAAGTGATAGACAAACTAAAACTAAAAGCATAAAGCAAAACTAAAATAATAAACCATAAAGCATTATCATGAAAGAAGATTCTCATTGATAGCTTATAATTCTATCATTCAGATGTTGACATGCAGATAGATCCACGTTCAGTGATAGATTAAATATTTCCTTATATACCCCTGGCCCTGTCCTCCTCCTATATAAATGCACTAGAATTACAGTGAGCAGATTCATCAATAAAGCAATGGCGTCCCACTTTGAGAAATGCCTTACAGAAACAGATGTAGTGAGCAGATTTGCCCTTCCGATTTCCTGGCTTAGTGTGCTGCCTCCAATTGAACAAGGAAGCCATGAGTCCCATTTGCAGGTTACAGACGGGTTCGGGTTTTTTTGGGAATTTTGCTGCTCCATTCGAAGGGTGGGACGGTACCGGAAGCCGGTTCTTCAGTCTGAGGGATGGCTCAAGTTTGTCAACCACAAAGGACTCAAAGTTGGGGACAAGATCGTTCTTGATTCAGAGGCCAACCATTTCAGAGAAACCCAATTCAGAATTAGAGCACAGAAGTTGAACAAAGAGTGTGATCAGTGGCTTGATGTTTAGCTACTTGTATGAATTCATGTAAATTTGTTTTTCTAGACTCAGAATATGATGTATGAGTGAATTAATGATGAGTTTTCTGTTGTAATTAATTCCTTAATTATGATCTCATCAAGTGTTCTTTCTGGCCTTTTCTTTATGGTATCTTTTAGTTTGAAATTAAGCTCTTATTATTATAAAGGGAGTGAACCTTTCTTTGCCTGAAATAATGGATGAACTAATTTGGTCATGGATTAGTTGATTAACTAGCCGTCATGATCATAAAGTATTAATTAATAATTAACATTTAATTGACAAATATAAATTTTGCAATTTGTTATATGTGATTGGAGAAAGGCAAGAAGCTTAATTTCCTCTAAATTCTAACCCAAAGAAAATTCAACCACAAAAATGTATATGTCATGTGGGCCCTCAGGTTTGAACTAGTGGTAGTGCTGCTGGCTAGCTATGGTGGTGTAATTACTTTATTATATTATTATTATCATATAAGGAGTTACTAAATATTATTTTTATGGGAGATTCACTATAATACCCAATATTGGAGCCTAAATTATAAAAAAACCCTATATGAAATGGACTTTAGAAACACACCCAAAACTCATTTACAACATAACAATAAGGCTTTTAACTTCTTTTAAATTACAAAACTGCCATTGATTTCTTAAAACAAACCCAACCCAAAAACCTCATAAAACAGCCCAAAACACTCAATGGGGTATCAAAGTAATTTAATAATTAAAATTAAATTCAATAGGGCCAGCTATTATTTTTTGGGTTTTTTTGGGGTATGTTTATAGAAATTAAATAGTGTAGGGTTTATTTATAGTTTTAGTGCTAAAAATGGGTATTTAACTAAATATCTCTATTTTTATCTTCTTCCAGTTCAGATTATTTGAGTGATTGTCATGACCACTTGCCCTTCTTCTTTATCATCTTTCTTTGACTTGTACACAACTTTTCCTTTTTCTTTTTCATATGTTGCATTTTTGTGGTGGTCATATCCGAGTAGGGTTTGACCACTTGCATTTTTATTTTTACGATGCACGAGTTTTGTATAGTTCAAGTGAGTTAAAAAATTTATCCTTACATCCGAGATCGTATGTTTAATTTTTTCATTTTTTTAACATTGTTTCTATTAAAAAAAAATTATTATTATGTTCTTATCATAGATTCTAACATTTGCAAATTCTATAACGTTCACATACTAAGTTCTCTGAAAAACCCGCATAGATTGATTGTCAATGTCACCAAACTTTGGACCCGACAAATATTTGATTTATTGCATATTAAAATCTAAAATAGAAAAAAGCCTTTTAATAATCCAACATCCTTTTCAGTCTTTTTCGAAGCTTCGATTCCCAAAATGCTCCTCCTCCTCGTAAAACGTGGTGGTGGTGGATGACAATGATACGCCCTATTTTCAAATGTTTCTATCACAGGTTTGGTCCCATATAAATTTAATACTTGAGAGGGATACCACACGATCCATGAAACTTATGTTTAATATTTTGTTTAATGATATAATTACATTCTTCACAAATCAAATTAAGATAGTTGAAGACAAATGTGGTTGGTTGCAAAACTGAGCTCAGCATTAAAGATTACTGTTTATCATATTTTCTTTTAATTTTGAGGAATTTTTTTATATACGAGCGATATTAAAAAAGAGAAAAATCAAACTTAAAATCTCAAGTTTAATTATTTCAGTTACAAACTGCTTACTTAACTGTGTAGGGATTACTTAGAGGTGTTAGGCAGAAAGTCGAATAATAAACAAAAAAGACCATCAACATGTGACGTGGGCCTAAGCGTTGAAATAATAATCAATGAGACCATGTACTCCAAAAGTTCTGACAAGTTTGTCATATAACATCTATGACCATATCACTCCACTTTAATTAGTCGGTCGATGTTAAGTTGATAACATCAATTATCCAACTGGATGATTGTAATTAAACTATAAATTAATTAATGTAAAATAAAATAATTAAATAAGCGATTAATTTATTTTTAAATTAATATAAATTATAAAAAAAAAATAACTCGAACTTAAATGTAAGGAGACGAACTCACTATGCTAAAAAACTGCAGTGAGCATACCTAATAGCTATCAGCCAAGTTTGGCTTATCTCTTTGGAGAGTATGGACCATTGATCTTTAAGGTGGACTTGTTACATTTATGACCTTTCTTACTTTTGAATTCCAATATAACATTGTCTTTTGGCCAAATATTCGTGGTATTAAGCAGCTGCATACACATTTTGGACGCAAGGGAATTAATAAATTAATGTCAAGTCAATCAACAATTATTATAGTGGAGGACCAACCAGTAATTAAAGCCCCATACAAAACATAGATTAACGTTATTAATCAAAATAGAAACACATAGAACTATATATAATTGTTCATATCACATTAAATATCGACCTAGTGACCATCGATGTTCTGCATTTGTGCTCTAACTTAAAGGATGCGAGCATTCAATTATTGAAATCATACTACTAGAAAACCTGATTATACGAACGTTCCTTCATAAAGGGCAATTTCTCAATGAAAGGGGCTCTTTCTTCCCCTGCCCCTGCTGATGAGTCAACTGCTCCTTCTAATGTGACTCTTATCTCCCGAGCCACAAACACATCAATGGCCACTGTTGGTTCGTCGTCAGTTGCGGAGTCAGGATTTTATGTGTGGAGGGGCCAATATATTAGGATTTAAAGTTGATTTCTTTCCCAGTGTTAAGCTTGTAAATAAATAAATAACAGATTATCTTTAATTTCCTATTTTCTTAAATATACTTGTGAAAGAAAGATTTGATTGGCTATTTCTTTTAATTTTTATTAATTATGTTGGTAGAATCTAGGAGTAAGTTTGTCATATTGCTAATAAAAGAGTCTTTTAGTTGGAGGGAGAAACGTAAATTCCTCTCTCTTTATTGTGGGGGGCCATAAGCATTAATTTACAGAAAAAATGTTATTTTAATTTATTAAGTCTTGAAAATAATACAGCCGAAAGTTGGGTAGAAAGTAGCAACAGGTGGCCGGAAGTTATATGAGACCCACACAATCTTCGTGGCAGTTTGCACCCCATAAAATGTCCAATCACTGCAAAAAGGTAATGCTGAAAATGATGAGGACTGAGGTGGCAGCCGTGCACCCACCACTCACTACCTCACTCCTTACTTAGCTATTTGCTCAATGTCCTTTTATTTTTATTTTTTTGGCTCAATTTTCTCAGGTAAGTTAGAGCATCTTGAAAGGTTTTGATTTTAGAAATTCAACACAGGTCCCATTCTTGCCTTTCATTTTTAATCTGGAATTCCTAAACGAATGCAAGTATTCACAGAGAGGGGGGTTGCTTTATGTCGGAGGTTCCTTTTCTTTCTCAATCTTTCTTCAATAATTCATTCATCACAACCAAAGTTGTTAAATCTTTCTGGTAGATTTTAACATGAGGTTTAAAAGCTGTACAACTTAATTTCACTTCTTGTTTGCCAAACTAGCGTAATTGAGTGAAGACTTTCTCTAAGTTTGTTTGTAAAAGTGTTGCGGGTAGTCAAAGTGTTAACAGTGACGGAATAACATTATATGCTATCGCCCCTTTCAATAGGAAAGGAACTCAAAAAACAAAAAAAAACAAAATAACATTATATGATGAACTCATGATGCTATATATGGAAATAAAAGCTTTTACATTTATATTATGATGACCTGATCCAAAAGAAACATAGATTAAACATAACACAAACCCCAGACAACATAGATTAACTTATTCATCCAAAACTATAAACATACCAACTACATAACAAGATTGGCATAAATATATACCAATCACTCATAATAAATTATTCATATGATCAAATATCGACCCAGTGACCGTGGATGTTCTGTCTTTGTGCTCTCACTTGAAATTTGGTTTCTCTGAAATGATCTATCTGAGGACGAAAGATAATCTTGTCACCAATTTTGAGCCCCTTGTAATTGACAAACCTGAGCCAACCCTCGGCCTGAAGCACCGGCTTTCGATAACCACCATTTCGGATGGAGCAGCACAGCGGAAAATGGAAGCCCTTGTCGTCCAGGACCCCGAACTGGACCTCACGACAGCCCCCTTCAAATGGAGGCATTTCATCAAGCCATTGCACTGGAACCACCAGCTTATGCCTCACATCTGTTTCAGTCAGCTCTTTCTCAAGCTCATGTGCACCTTCCATTCTCTTCTTAATTACTAATTATATTTTGCTTTGTTTCTGCTCTCCTCCAGGATGCTTGGGTTGGGACTCGGGACACCCCCCCTATTTATAAACAAAATTCACCTAGAGTTCTTAATTTTCAGCCAACTACGTACAAAAAGTTTGATGTACCAGTTGCTGAGCTTGTGGGTCCAGATGGACTTTTTGGGATATCCTTATGATCTTTATCAATCGTCCTTGATTCCCTGTCAATCAACTCAGTCTCAATCTGTTTGGTCTTCTTAATTTTTTAATCATATGCTTTTCGTACCTTTGTCTAAGATTTTCGTATCTTCTTTTTGTTTTTGTTTTTTAAAATTTTTAATGTGGTCCATGTTATATGAAAGTAGGTGTTAGGATGTGAGCAATCAATTATTGAAATCATATTTAGTATGAGGATCTCCTCTTAATATGCCTCCTAACATGTGCTATGCAAGACTTGCATTCCAAACGCGCCCCTTACGTGAGGTGTCTCTTGAGCCTAAACATGTTCCATTAATATTAAGAGTACGTATATGAACATCTAACTCAAAATTAATTAACAATAAATGAAGATGCACAAATTTGTGTCTTAAACACTAATACAAAACTTCCATTCACCTTTAAAATGGTGAAGACACTTGAACACAAACACTTCTTGATTTGGACTAACTAAGGATCGGAATCAGTGATTTGACATTTTGGTGGTTGTGCAGGTCTTTAAGTACTAGGACCTACTTGTTGACTTTTCGCTCAATTTTCTCAAGTAAGTTAGAGCATATCGTGAAAGGTTTTGATTTTAGAAATTTAATGTACAGGTCCCATTCATGCCTTTCATTTTCAATCTAGAATTCCTGAACGAATGCAAGTATTCACAGAGAGGAGGGTTGCTTTATGTCGGAGTTTGATTTTAGCATGAGATTTAAAAGTTGTACAACTCAATTTCACTTCTTGTCTGTCAAATTAGCGTAATTGAGTGAAGGCTTTCTCTGCGTTTGTTTGTAAAAGCGGTGCGGGTAGTCAAAATGTTTAATATAACAGTGATGGATGCAGAATTTCTTACATGGCTGCATTAACTATCTTGCTTACTAAGTTTGGATAATGAAATCATAAATGGTGTCCGACATATAAGATCTTGATCTGTACCATTTAGACAATCTTGTCCTATTAAAAAAAGCATAGTGGTCCAACTAGATTTGTTCTATTGTTAGAAAACCAATTGATGGTGATGGATCAACTACTACTTGCCTGGAACCAAGTGAAACAATATTTTAGAATTAACTTACGATGATTAAACTGTTGAAATGACATTCGTTTGGAATCTAGTCATCTATATAATTAGTTCGGTGCTTTTGAGGCTGCCGGCTGCCAAGTGCGCATGTGCACCTGAAGAGAAGAAGTATTGTCCGACAAAATATCTCTCTGGTCGGCTTGAGAGAAAGAGATAACCACCCTCCTATGAGCTTTTTGATTTTTCGTGTCAAGTGTGTGTGAACACCAGCACCAACATAAATGGTGTCAATTGATCATCCTTAAATTTTTTTTCCAACAATTCAAATTATCTATTTTTTAAATCTACATTCATAGATCATCCTTGTACAAAATTAGACAAATCGAAAAACGTTTCGACATCTAATTGTATCATACAAAATCAATGAACATTGTGCATCAAGAAAGTACTAAAATTTTAATAACACAATTGAGTGGTCAAACTATATCGGATTCGAGTGATTTTTTGTAGAGGATGATCTTTGAATGATTATCTAAAACATAGACGGTTTGGATTAATGAAATATAATGCGAAATGAATCCTACAAAAGTATCCCTCAAGTTTGTGAAGTAAAGTATGACAGCTAACTCAATGTATATAGCTGAAAGAGCTAACTCAAAAAAAAGAGCTGAAAGAAGCTAACTCAAAATTAATGAAGATGCACTATACAAAGCTTTCATTCGCATTCAAAATGGATAAGAATTGTAAAGATTCGGAAGCATTCACACTGGAACACCAATACTCTTTGGTTTGGACTGATTAAGGACCGGAGCTTGTGATTTGACATTTGGGTGGATGCATTAAGCATAGGTTTTGGCTTGGTGCTTTTAAAAAATAAGTACAATTACTAGAAGACAAGAAGAAAAAAAGTCTCCCGTAGATACTTTTTGGTTTTGTTTTGGTGTGAAGCGTGAACGGTACTCCATAACCCAACAGAGAAAAATTATTTAGAGTTATTTTCAAGTTAATGTAGGTTTGTCTACGTGTGATGCTTAATGGCTACACATGATGTACGTTATATAATAGTTGTTGTTTATGTGTTATGTTGAAATTTCGCCATAAATATGTAGAATATATGAAAATGTAAAAAAATGTCTCACATCGTAAAGTTAATAAACATAACATAGACTTACTTCCATATTGTTAATTGATTATAATTAAAACTTCAATTCCTTTTAAAAGACAAAGAAACAATAGTGTGCACATATTACGTCACATGTCATTATAATGTTTCATATTCATTCATATTATAAAACTCGTACACCCAATTATTAATATACTAAGCTGAACTTAGCAAGATAAATACTTTTGGGCTTCACTACTAGAGTGCTAACCAAAAGTTTATTTTTTATTTTTTATTGTTTATTTTGGTGGTCTGGAAGGCAGCAAAGAGCTGGATGCAGAAAAGGAAGCCAAATATGTGGGACCCACAAAATCTATCTCCAGTGAGTTTGGATCCATCAAACCACACTTGGGTACGTTTACTTACCTGTTGTTGACCGACAAAAAGGGTTGAATATTTGACTCTGAGCTGACCTGGGGGAGGAAGGAGGAGTGAGGTCCCACGTCACTTTTTAACTGAGCCTTTTCGAAACGGTCAAAATGTGTCACAAAAAGGAGAAAAAGCGTCGTAATGGCATATAAAAGGCATCATGGAACTTTTTACGACGCTTTAAAGCCGTCGTAATACCTATTTGCGTGATCTTGCGACGGCAAACTAGTGTCGCAATAAATTATCATTGGGGTTTTACAACAGTATTTGCGACTCTAGTTTCTATCGCAAAAGTTCATAATGAAATGACTTTTTTCAGTCTAAATTATAATTTAATATTATAAAAAACACTGTCTCTTAACTTACATGCCCCTTCACAAATGCTAATGGGATTGTTTCAATTGACATATAAAGTAAACTATGATTTAACAGTCGAATGTACTATAAAAGCTTATTCTCAATGGTACTATATCCTCATCAAAGCCAACATAAACTTCATTCATGTAATTGAAAGTATTGTTGAATACATTCACTTTACAGAACCAATAATTATAAATCTAAAATCTCAAGTCATGATGTATAAAAAATTACTATCTCCTACAGATACAATGAGAATATTACAAATTCAAGTAGCCAAACAAATATGTTCCAAAATAGTATATTAGTCTTGTACTTAACCTAATTCTTTACCCCAACCTGAAAAACAATCACAAAACCATCAATAAAATGAATAGGAAACATAAAGCAATATGCTAATATGAAAAACAATTACAAAGTCATCATTGTGAACAAAAAAGGAACAAACCTACAACATAATTAACTTGAAGGAAGCAATATGCCAATTTGAGGTAGAGATTTGTTCTTTTCTTTTTCCTTTTGAGATTGTATAACGATCATCAATCTTATAGGCTTTGAATATCAAACAAAAAAGTGCAAGGAAAGCAGCCAAAAGCTGGGACCAGCTTCAACCATTATATATAAGGCCATGTACAATGGCCTGGTGTTTGTGTTTAAGTTTTCACTTTGTGATTCCAAACTTAACTATTCTTAGCACTATGCCAAGATTAGGCAAATAATACCACTTCCAATGTAGCATGACAGTTTTTAACATGAAGTTCATAATATATATATTCCTAATGCATCACTAAAATAATAATAAAAACTCCAACCATTCACCAAATTGAAAGACAGAGACAGAGAGATGAATCTAAAAAAAGAAAAGAAATCAAAACAAAATTTTACCCAGATCAGATGTTGGGAAAGATGGATGGGCTGCTAGTTGGTTTGGTGATGGAATACCTGCAAATCCAAAATCAAAATCAAAACAATACCTAATTGGAAAACATAATCAAAACCAATTTCAAATCAAAAAGCACAAGATGAAGAGTGAGTCCTTTTTCCCATGTAGAAGATTTAAGTCATGTAAATTAGAACTCTTCATACGCACGGTACCATTGATTGCAGTGAAGTTTCATGTTCAGTGGGTTGGGAAGTCCTATAAACATGAAAGCACACAAGCAAAATAAAACAATAGTTATAACTAACTACCCACAATTCAACCTATTTGGTGTTGTCTAAAGTAAAATGTTGCATAGTGCAAAGACAAGGCATTAAGAAAACCATCCATAAAAAGGCAAGAAACTATCTACTAAAACTTTGA
This sequence comes from Prunus dulcis, assembly GCF_902201215.1. Classification (NCBI taxonomy): domain Eukaryota; kingdom Viridiplantae; phylum Streptophyta; class Magnoliopsida; order Rosales; family Rosaceae; genus Prunus; species Prunus dulcis. The sequence goes on from NC_047650.1 coordinate 42,879,419, forward strand.
AAGTAAGAGGAAGAAAATAACCAGAAGGCACGTGCTCTTTTTCTGCATGTTCCTTCTCTGCACGTCTCTTTTTCGAATCAGCCCTACACAAGCAACAAAAAGCAGCATTATGAAAACTATCTCAGATACCACATCAATAGAATAGAAGTTAGAACTATCTTTACATGCGCAACTATCTCAGAGACCACAACAACCTCCACCATATTTTTTCTACTATGACCACAGCAACCCAATGCATAATGCCTACCCACCAACATAAACCAGAAAATTATTACTGAAATGAGAAACCAGAAACCAGAGAACAAAACACACTAAGCAACTGAACCCAATTTACATTTTTTTGCAAATACAACCACTACAGATAAAGATTACCTGCACATACAGAGAGGAGCCCATATGCAAAAACCCATAAAATCAAAGCCCTAAAATCCAAACAAATCAAACATTAAGTAAATACAAGAAGCAGCTACATTATGAAAACTATCTGAGAGACCAACACTACAAGAAAAAGGTCAGTATTGACAAATTTCCTTGTTACCACATGAATAATGGTCACAAATATAGTGAATTTAATGACCAATAATAGCAATTTTTCTACGTCACTATCCTACGTCGGGTGGACCAAACTAAATTATTTTAGGAAAAAACATAGCCTCCATGTATAATATAAAATATGTAATGATGACCCAACTTAATCTTTATTGGATGGTGGTTTGATTATATAATACTATAGTAGTATGTTCACGTGGTACATCTTGTACACATATTATAATATAAATGAACGATATTATTTATCTTCCCCTTTTAAGAGAATAGTATTAATAAATTTCCACTTATATAGCCATAGTACCATGGTATTTTATAATCACTCAATTAAATTGACCCATACTAATTAATCGAATTATATGACGGTTGAAGTTTCTATAAAAAAAATGTTGAAGTTTTATCTTTGAGCTATCCCCCGAACCGATCCATGCCTACAGGTTTCTCTTTTGACCCGTACCGTTTTTCTTTTTCTCATCTTTGTTATGGTCATCAAATGTGTTATCAATTTTGTCCAATACTACATTGGAAGATGATAATGAACTACATCCAAGACTACATTGGAAAATGATAATGAACTACATGAAAATGTTCTTTCCAGGCCTTCAATGGTGTCTAATTTACAAAGTAATTTCTATCCGCACTCATACCCAACAAAGAAAAGGGGAAGCAAAATTTTTTAAGATTTACTCATCTCAGTGTACATGAGAATGATGAAGAGAGTGCCAAAACCCTCTTGGCCATTTATAAATACATATAAGCAGCCTCCGCCAATCCCCAACATTCTCGTATCACTTTTGTAACCATATCTAAACAGCCTTTCAGCTCTCCATTACCTACAGATTGTGCAAAGAGTCTCGGCCGCTATATCCATTTCATCAATTGAACATCCTCGTTTGAGGAACATGAGGTCAAGCTCACGCTGCATTATTTAGCTGAAGGGTCAATTTTATGTTCATAGCTGCTAACTCAGCTGCTAAATATTTGAAGACATAAGGCATTGCAACTGTCTCCATCCCTCTACTCGTCTGACAAGCATGGCAAATGACCTTCTTTGAGGCTCTTATGGGCGGCAGTCCCTTAACCGCACGTCCAACCCGTCTTTCTGGCTTGACGAATGAGGTCGTTAGGATGCTTCCACATATAGAACATACATCAGCAATGTGATAATCGGAACACGTATGAAGCCTGTCGTGCAACAGATATGCTGCCCCATGTGCAAGCATAGAGTCTCGCTCCATTTCACCAAAACGTATACCACCACCTCTTTTTCGTCCCTTGATAGGCTGGTGGGTGATCTGGTCTATCGTTCCAGTGGAACGAACCTGCATGCCGAATTGGAGTGTCACTTGTGAGGCAACCAATAATCGAAAATGGAACTCTGAAAAAATCTTAAAACTTCATGTGGTTAAAAATCTGAGTTGGTGATTTCTTACCTGATATTTGTCTGAAACCATATGTCGTAGGCGTTGATAATAAACAGGACCCATAAAGATCTCACATGTGAGTTCTGTCCCATAGACCCCGCTGTACATTACCTCTGTACCATGGTAGTTAAACCCTTTAACCTTTAACATTTCACCAAGTTCATCAACAAGTGTTTTCGATTGTGGTGGAGTCTCTTCATTAACATTCTTTGAATTAGCAAATGGTGTTGCATCAACATATTTTCCATGTAAGCTACCTCCCTGTGACAAGAAACATGCAAGCATATAAAAGGACGTCTTCTGATATTCTAATGAAGAAAAACAAATCTAAAATATGGCATACAAGAGGAAGAAAATGTAGACTCGAGATATATTCCAGAGTAATTCGATCTTTTGATCACCAGTTAATGGAAAACTATTTTTTTGGTGCTTCCGCCTTCCACAAAATCAGAAAATAGCACACTTTACAACATCTACCACCACGACCCTACATATCATGTATGGGAGAAACAGGCAGCATCAAAATGTAAATTTATGCCCGTACAATTACTAAACCAAAACTCTATTATGACAAAAATAAAAATAAAAACTAAGACTATAACCCAATAAAAATAAAAATAAACAATATATATATATTGTTCGTTCCGCTGAAAATTCACAAAAATCCTGTTATCTGAATTTCCCTTTCCGGAAACTTGATGCCAATCAAGATTCATTTTCCTAAAGTCCTATTTGAACATTACCAAATCCCAAATTACCTTTAAAGCAACTTATCACTGCCACCTTACAACAGTCCGAATCACTACAGACAAGAACATCTGTGCTTTGTCTACAGGGGTGCACTGGCTGTGCATTTTTAAAATAACTTTTTGACATCATAAAAATGAATTCTTTAGGTGCTAGTACCTTTGCAGCGACTGATTCCAAGAGCATCGCTATTGTCATTCTTGAGGGGAATGCATGTGGATTGATGATAAGATCTGGACGCATTCCTGTAACCCCAGAAAATGGCATATCAATATCAGGCCACAACTGGGAGCAAACACCCTTTTGTCCATGTCGGCTGCTAAATTTATCACCAATGATAGGGTTTCTAGGGTGTCGAAAGCGTATGCTCGCCTGGTCAAAAAAGAAAATAGAAATCAATACAATTCAGGAAAAATAGAAAACGAATAGTATAATGAGCAAATCTGGGATATACTTTTTAACAAAGATTAACCTATAGTTCTCATGATAACTAGGAAGATTCAAGATGAAAAATATTACAGTTGGATGTTCAAGTCACCTGCGATGCTTGATATATTTCAGAAAACATTAGGAAACGAAATGGAACAAATTACTCTCAGCTTATTTGGTTATAAATACCAAGCATATACAGATAGATTTGTTTCAAAGCAAGTATAGCTCTTAACAATCACATTAAATGAAGCCAAAACAATTAACTGTAGAGAGGGTGAGTCTTTCCTCAGTTTGGGTACACAGAAATGATGAAAAATAATAGAAAAGAGTGGGGACATAATGCTTAAACCAACTTTCTCCAACCACGCACGGGTTGAAGACTGGAGTACAATAGTCTGGAAGAAAACTGACACTTGAAATGTCTAAATCACAAACCAAATAATGAAAATCTACATGAACGTAAGTTCACTCTCTTTTCTCTAGTGGCGAGAAAAAATGGTGCAGAACTGTGGGCAAAAGACTAAATGCCCCTACTACGCACATAAAAAATGGTGCAAAATTCAATATATTCAAACTTTTCAAATTCAGTGTCCAAGAACCAAAATTAGGAGCCAGAATAAAGGTTGTCCACTTACCTTCTGAAGAAGCTTCTTCCCATCAATAGCAACATAGTCAACGATAACAGGTTCTGAACCTTTGTGTTTGATGGATCTTGACTCATTTGTCACCTCATTATGAATGCTATACAATTCTTCATTGGGTTTTATTGTCTGAAATTCCACATAGAATAGGATCAGTATACATATATGAACATATATAGGAACCTTCAGTTGCAGGAGCCAACTGTGCACATGTACAACTACATATATAGTATTATTCAATTAGCCGGACGTTAGCATCCGGATTTTTTTGGACAAAAACACCGGTCACCAAGTAGAGGAGGCCGATCAACAGACCCCTGTAGCTTCGGGCTGCTGCCAAGTTTTTATCAATCTATTCCATTTTATTACACTACAAAGTTGCTTTAGTAATTTCCGTACAAGCTTAGATTTTCTGTTTTAACTATCGGGTGTTCTCCTCCACCCAAAACCCAAAAATTAAAACCTAAAACTTAAGCAAACAATTATCCAAGGAGAAATTTATGTTTTATGTTTGTGTATATTATCAGCAAAACCAGAAATCACTTGGCCACTTAATTACCATCACAACCACTTCATTTTAATCAATGGACTGAATTTTTCTATACAGTTTCCGATTTGTCTTAATTTTTTTTTTCAGGGATCAAAATTGAGGAGGTATCTGAAGGATGATGGCTTTGGTTCATCAAACTACATTATTGAGTAAACGGTATATCTATATCATCTCCAATTTTCAGTGATCCAAACTATCTGGGTTCGACATGATACAGAACAAGAAACACAGAGAAGAAAATGAAATTCCAGAAACGAATGCTAACCTGACCAACATAAGGAAGACCATCTGAATCGATTGAGGAATTCTTATTGATGTTACTTCTCCTAAAAAATTTCCGTGATCTATCTGACCTGCTCTTTTGATCAGACAAGTCAATTGTTTCTGTCTGAAAAAAACCATTATTAGGTGAGCAAGGGTATATGTTAAAGAACAAGAAAACGACGACCATCAGTACAGACATTGACTTGGTATCAAGAAAAAGAAAAAAAAACAGATGAATAAGAAGGAACTTCTAATAAAATTCCTGAAATTGCCTTGTAAAAATGACTTTCAACAGTAAATATAGGGCACAACCATAAGTGCACATATACGAAATGCATAGAGCAACATGAATACAGGATTTTTCTAATACTCCAATTTATCAGACATGAAAGTTCGTCATGCTCTGCCTTTTCTTAACACGAGTACAGTATTTAAAAATTTAGGTCTAGCCTCCAAGTTACTAGCTGAGTGATATTTAAGCATGAACATAACCACTAATATCATGACCAAAACAAAACCTATAGTATACTGATCCCATGAGGCACCTCAAAACAAATTAATAAAAAGCAGAGCATAATGCATACACTTGTAGGGAACTTTTACTAGCAGCATTTTAAGTAACAAAGAAGAAAGACTATTTATAGTAGCATCATAATACTGCCCGAAAAAGACCTGATAAATTAGTCCATGAAACATTCCACGATCCACAGATGACTTGTTTAAAATCATGGCATCCTCCATATCATACCTAGGTGTCATAAGAAAAAAAAAAAGCAACTAATAAATGGTACAAAAGAAAAGAAACAACTACAATAAGCTTTATGCATCTAAATTTCTCACCCAGTATATGACAGTACAGCAACGATTGCATTTGTGCCTGTTGGATATTCATCAATGCAGTACTTCTTATATGCACTTGTTCGTACAATGGGAGACTGAGGAGTCTGAGAATGCCCAAGTTTCCATTATAACAATGAACAGTGAGGGAAAAAAAAGCATCAAAAAAGCACGATGAACAGACGATAACTATAAAATAGTAATCAATTTAAATAAGAGAATTTGTCACTTCTATAAGGGCGCATGTCTCCCTAGCACAAGGAAGGTGCAGAGACTAGAAAACATTCACCATGCACCGATATTCATCAAGGGATGAAAAGACAGAAACTATGTACTAGTGAATGAAGTTTATTTAAATAAGAGAATTTGTCACTTCTACAACAAGTTTGGTCACATGCTTCCCTTGCACAAAAAGGTACACACACTAGAATATATTAACCATGAACCAACATTCATCCAGAGATGAACAGGCAATTATGATGTAGTAGTGCATGAAGCCCACTTAGTGAGTTGCCACTTCTACAACAATATTAACTCACAGTCCCCACAATGAAATATTGGCAGGATAGAGCAGAAATTGTACAGGACCAGTCAAAGATTTAGTAGTGTGAACACAAAAAGAGAACATAATAAGATTGATACGACAATTAATCACTGCACAGTCCCTGACCAACTACGCGTTCATATATGAACTCAGTAACTTAAATTATCTCATATGATTTTGTACATACAATAAAATAACAAGATAAAAAGGAACCAACCTTAAGATGATACAGCTTTTGATCTGCACGGTTGCAAAGTGCTTGTAAAGAGAAGGCCATTGTTTGTTTTGCCATCTATAATTCAAAGACAAATAGAATGTAACAAATTGAGAGTAAGCAGATTCCAAAAAATAGCAAGAGCTTTATACAACATAGAGCTTCCATTCAACAATGACCAAGGACAGACAGGAGGGTAAAACTAATAAGAACCTGACACTGGTACATATTTCGTGGGCTCTGATTATGATCTGACCAGGGTGTAAGACTAGCGACGACACTGAGCATTCCTGTTGGATGAATTTCTTCATGAGTTGCAGGGAAAGCATCTTTCCTTCCACCATCTCGACCGTCAGGACATCTTATTTCCATGAAAACCTAATGTCGCACATAGAAAACAGTTAGTCATACTATTGGTGCCCTAGCTGTAGCAGGAATTGTTACAAGATAATTGTTATCAAGGCAGGAAATACCTGTTCAAAGGGCCCAATAAGTTCAATATTTTCACCTTCATCAGAAGGAATTGAAATATTCTTAACTGGCCGAACAAATCTAGAAGGAGAAGTGAAAAGGTACAGACCAGGATATGCCCCACGCGAGCTCAATGGTACATATCCCACTTCCAGATCATCAGGAATCTGAGTTATATCATTTCAGCAATAAGATCAGGGACTGAGATTACAACCAAAAGCAAGGCTAAAAAAAGTAGTAAACAAAAATAAATGAAGGGAAAAAACTAACCACTGAAGAAGCTGACACTTTCAGCCTCCTTAACTGAGCCACAACTTTCTCAACTACTTTGGAAGATATAGAACCAACAACACAGCCATCTAAAAGAACAGAAAGATTTGCAGGAGGACCAGCTTGAACCAGCTTTGGCACTGAAGATATCATTTGAAGCTCACTCAGAACAGTGAGAATAGACTCTCGGATATTCAAGAAGTTTCTAATATTTCCTTGTGCATCAAAGTAGGATGTAATTCCTGTCATAAATAAGATGGAATCAGTTATTGGGTGTTACATCCAAGACGAGTGTGGCAATAAACAATAAATTGGGAAGATGACAGGCAAAGAACTAATAAACATCCACATGACATGAAGAAAAATAGTTTTGTAGCTTCTAAGTATGATATTACTCAGTTTTTTGTTTTTGGGAAAAAGAAACAGAATTTTATTAAAGTAGGAAAGCTTTACAAAGAGTGGATAAGGACCCACAAATCCAACATTATAGAAAAAATCCTTAAAATCATCCAAAATCGATGCCCATAAAGCTGCTCTATGTCTGTCGATGTCCTTGAGGCTTCTTCAGTTCTTCAGGGTCAACATAGGGCTTAAGCTTTAATCGGTTCATAAACTTAAAAATGGTCTTCCATGTCAGTTGAGAAAATAAGTTACTCTTGAGCTTATAAGCTGGCATTCATACCAGGCCTCAAGTGCTAACTAGAAAATATATCTGATCACAATAAGCGAAACTAATGCTCCTCATTCCATCAATTTTTTTCCCTTTTCATTCCTTATATGTGTGACATAAATACGACTAGTAAGTTGATATTTAAGAAATGTGAGTAAAGAAGCAATCTTCTTCACTTTATAACTTTAGTCCATGATCATCCATTTGATAAATAATATTAATTTAAACGTTAGTTACCAAGTTTTAAAAGAAAATTAAATACATCCCAGAAAGAAAAAGGGCCAAATATGTACTTACTACAAGTGGAAGTCATATGGTTCAACAAGCCACACGGCTCTCCATCAGGTGTATGCACCGGGCAAAGAAAACCCCAAGATCTATTATAAAAAAAAAAAAACAAATATATATACATATTTAACGTGATTGAACCCAATTTTAGTAATGGAGTCAACATGTCAGATCCTGAATAACCTCGCAAGAAAATACATACTCAGGTAGCAATTTCCGCACGCTTGTGGTGCGAAGTCCAGCAAATGAAGCTCCTCGATGGACGGCACGAAAATGAGATAAGTAACGCAGATAATTAAGCCTCTCTGCCTGAACCGTTAAGCCTGCCCTCTAAGAAACAACACAGAAAATAAATGAGTCTTCAAATTTTATAGAGATAGCGTGATATTATATGTGAAATAATAATTTTCCCCATCTCTTCTTTGTCTCCCTCTATCTTGCTCATTTCTTTGTTGCACTGATGTGATGCAAGAGAGTAAACATAAATGTTCAAGGACCTTTTTAAGACTATTCTCTTCAAAATCTACTCCCTGGAAACTCCGTGGAAATACACCCATTTTCCTCCCATCCAGCTTCAAATTAACATAGCGATTGTTTGGAATACCAGATTACTTCAGGTCACAAGTCTAGGACATATTTACGTATCGTTGCTCTATATAAAGAACTGTATTGTACTCCATTTAGATGCAATATACAGACTTTTCCTCTTACTTTGTCTCAATTTTCTTTCAACAATGATGTTAGCCAAACAGAGGCATTTCAGACAAACAATTAAAATGAGCAATTGATGTTTAGTTACAAAGTTAAGCTGTATTAGAAAAAGTTTACTGCTCAAACTAACCAAGAAAGCACACAGCCACAAGCATCAGTTGTACAATACAAGTACTCAAAATTTGAGCATTCAAAGAGCAAAAATAAAAGGTTTCAACGCAGTATTTATCTTTGCAGTTACCTGCCACACTCAACATATAATATGAAATTGGACCCAAGCTTTTACTCTATAACAACCAACAGTCTATGATCGTACGTATAAAGCTTTTATTTTCTTTTGTAGTCAATTTATAAATGGAAGTTTTTTATAACGAACTCTAATTAGATGGGTCAAAATCATATAATCTTGATGATATTTACCATCAGGAACAGCTCTAGGAATAAACAATGAATGGTGGTCATCGCTCCATGAAGACCATCCTCAACATAAAAGCCTCATGTCTTATAATCAAATCAATTGCCAACCTAGGAAGCTGCACCCTAGCACGGGGGTATTGGAAAGCCCCCAGTTTAACAAGTGCCATACGTCAAAGTCAAAGCATGGCCTCAATATCATACAAATTTAACCTGGCTATCAATCAGTTGGGTGGTTGTTTGTAATAAAGAAGAACGCAATTGTTTATCACAACCATTATTCAAACAATGCTGTTTGCTTGGATAAGGAAAATCCAAACAAATATTAGCATTCCAAGTCTTAAATTTTCTGATTATTAGTCGTACAACCACCAACATGATTAAAAATTGGTGCATTTCAAGTATTAAATATACCCTACTAATTTGAAGTTTGATGCTAACACAACTTATCATTAAAAAATAATTCAGAACATCCTATGAACCATGAGCTTGTATAATCAACATATTACTTGGCTGGTTTAAAGAAGAATTAATTCATTATGTCAAAAAGACCCTGATATGAGAAAAGCGAAAGGGAATGAATTTAGTACAAATGTATGACAAGGAAAAGTTAAAGCATATAACCAAAAAGCCCATACCTGCTGCAAATCTAGACCTGATTGCGTAACAAGCCTTCCGGTTTTCAACATATTTTCAACAGCTAAACTGATGTGCTTTGAAGGATTTTTATCCAAAACCTTCTTTACATTTACTACTGCATTAACAGGATGCAAGTGTTAATTCATGTGAGAAAAAGAATGCACATATCTTGATTTATAGAAGATATCTTAAAAAGCATGTTAGAGCAAGTGCAAGTTGTGTAACACACAGCTGAAAAGAGAGAGGAACAGGAATAATTCAAGAATAAATTTAAACAAAAATTTTCAATATAAGAAAGAAAACACATACAGCTGCAAAAATCAAAAGTCTTGCTTTTGTTGTTGATCTGATCTTGAAGAAGTTTTTTGGCCCTTTGCAACCAATCTTCTAGTTTTTCCTAGAAACATGATAAACGGTAAGTGAATAAAACCTGAACTCAAAGACAAATAAACTGTAATCTATTAATAATCAGATCTTAGTATTAGAAAGATGGACACATCACTAAATCCAATCAAAATCATTAAACGAAAGATCATTTGCTCCCAAATAAATATTGTTCACAATAATGGGGCCAAAAAACCTATGTTCTAGTTGCAAGAAAAAACAAAAGTGAGAAGACAGGAATGGCTTTACAACATCAGACAGCTATGGCGGCATTTGTTCGTAGAAATGTAATATTCACGGGTATTGTACCATGTAGTCCTAACTTCCATTCGGTATGAAAGAATATGGTAAGAGTAATATATTGCCAGCTACGTGAACCCCAAAAAGCAGCGGCATCCAAACAAAAGCAAGAATCCCCGTCCCACAATAACTCAAAAAACTACTTACAGATAAATAACTGGTCAAGAACTTAAGGATATCAAATGGATGAATCATTGGATTTGATCATGCCTCAATCGCAATATTTTGAACTCCCAAATAAAAATCATTCGGCAGGGGATGGATTAGCATTAACCAGGAAAACAATTTTATTTTAATATTAACCACTAAATTGCTACATATTAAATAAACATATCAAAAGATGCTATTTAGAAACATACTACTTTACTAAACACATACATATTCCCGCACCCTAGACATGCTTAAAAACATAATTCATTACACAATAATGCTCTGCACACTTACACTAGCAGAAAACCTTGACATCCTGGTGCGCACACCAGGCATCCAAACAGTTTTGCTTTCACCAGGGATTGGCACTATACAAACTACCACAAAAGCTACCACAAAAGCTTCCACACACAAAAAGTAATGTCTGAAAATTAACAATTTAATTTTCTACCTTGAGATATATGGTAATCAAGTGACCGGGGAGTAAGACTTCATGATTTTGCAAGGCATCTGGATTGTCTGGCAAGGATGTCTGATCCATAAGAGAAAAAAGCTTCTGCACCATAAATCTAGAGATACAAAATGTGAGAAGTGATGCACAAAACCAGCGGAGAAGAAATACATTTTTCGTGATCAAAACTGTACATGTATCTATATATATATATATATATATATAGAGAGAGAGAGAGAGAGAGAGAGAGAGAGAGAGAGAAACCAACATGAGCAGATTGAATTTGTCAAACCCTTTATCAAGGTGAACAAATATGTAGTCCTCTAGAACAGCTTCTCCAACCTACATATTGAACAGTTAGCAGAAATAAGCAGCCAAACAAACCACGCCACCAGTAAAGTAGTTTTCTTTTCCCCAATTCCTTTGGACCAAAAGGAGAGGCAAAGTTCGCAGAACAGGACTTACCACAGAAAGATCACTTTCATCCTCCAGTCCACGCATAAGAGGTCGGAAGTGCCCTCCTGATTATGATAAAAGGGATCAACACAAATCACTAATATTATAAATCAAATCTGAAAGGCCATGATAAGACAATAGTAAGTACCAATGTGCTCTAGACATTGACGGCGAGTGATAAAGTCTCTCACTTCATCTAGAATAATGTGTGCCCGCTCACCCACAAGCTGAGTGCCAACATTACCCTTTCCTTTCTCATATTTCTTGACATCGCAACTCTCATCTTTCTCGACATAGCAACATGTCAAATTTTTATAAATTTCGTGATCAGTAGTGTCAATAAGAGCCTGTTAAGAACAAATAGGTGAGTTAGCAAAGAATATCTATTACACCACAACACTCCAAATATGTGATCACAGATGATGTATTAAGAAATGTGTCAAGGAATTAAATATCCCTAATATATAGTATAAAATGATCACAATTAAAAAGTTGTCTTTGTGATCATGAAGCCATAGACAAGACCAGAAAATTTGTAATTCATCAACAAGAATTAATAATAAAATACCTGAAGTTCTTTGCTTTTTACAACTAATAAGACAAGGAAGGCATTTTTGTCATACTAGCTAAGTCTGCATAAAAGATTCACCTCTATCCATACAAAATATAAGTCTTCTTGCAATTATAATCTCATTACATTTGTTTTTATCTGTCTCATTACATTTGAAACCACCGCAATTAAAGTATAGAGGGGGAGAGAGAGTGAGAGAGAGAGAGAGAGAGAGAGAGAGAGAGAGAGAGATCAAAACAAAAGTTAAAACACATAGATATTTTATTTTCTCCCAACTGGTGTGTTATGTGCAGGTGTGCTACTGGGAGTATGGATCATTAATTTCTTTTATACCCAGTGGAAAGGAATAGGAGAGTTTTTGATAATGTTAAGAATGATGAGATAGATCAGCTATGGGATCAGATTCGGTTTTGGGCATCCTTGTGGGCATATATGCTTTATCAGAATTTAGGGAGTTTACCCTTTATTTTATCTATTAGGATTGGAAAGCAGTATTGTGGGGACATTTGTTTCAGGTGCAATGTGGGAGTGAGGTGTCTTAGTTTTAAGATTCTGGCTGTTGCATTTTTGGTGAATTTCTTGTTCACCATTTGTACATATTGGTTTTTTAATATAATAGTTGTTTCTCACAAAATAAAATAAAACCATAACTAAGAGTCTTCAGTCTGGGGCATGACAATAGATAGTAATGCAAAAGATATAGCAAACACAATGATGACATCCTATACAACTAGTAAAAAATTATAAGATATGCACTTGATTGAGAAGGACTTCACCAAAAGTAAAAAATAAAGTATATTTGTCACAGTATCATCAAAAGCACCTTTAAGACAAGACCCACAGGAAGCAAGTATTCCCTCCCTTGTATCCTGCAAAGTTCAAATTATATAATATATACACTTAGTTGCAGCTCAATATAGCAAAACCAAAATTCTTCTCTAACCTGCTTACCAAAATCCAAGTCTTGCGCTATCATTACGAAGGTAGTACAATTTGACTGTTACTGAAGATTGATCTTCTCTTGCACACCTGGAATGACAGTAAAAGTTGAATCAAAATAATAAACTGCACAACTTTTCCAAAAGGAAGCTGCAACTGCAAACCATTGTTTCTTACAACTAAGGCTGGCAATAGATTGGATTTTAATCTGAATCCCAACCAAATTCACTTAAACAAACAGGAGACGGCAGTTCAAATCCATATATTCAATTTGAGTCTGCATTCATCGTTCCACTTGTCAAATTGAATATGAATTTGATATATCCAATCTAATAATAAACCAATCAGAGTTTAATATAAATTTTTCATCATGCCAATATATATTAAATTATGCTTGCATGCATAGACAACAACATAATCTGCTACCCCATTTCATAAAATAGAAAAAGGAAAATACAACAATGGAGGCACGGTGTTTCCTAAACTATATGCAACTAAAACAGCAAAGCAAAAACCAAAGAGAACAAAACCAAAACAAAAACAAAAATTCATGACCGGACCAATCCTTAAAATCATAGGAAACTGAAGTCCATAAAGATGTCCAGAAACGAAATTTGTCCACAAATGATCCACATCCTCCCCCTAACACCCTAAAAAAAAAAATTCCTATCTCTCCTCCCAAACAACCCAAATTTTGCCAACACATCACATCTTCCAAGCACCATGCAATTGTCCTCCCTCCAAAAAACTTAGGTTTCTCACAAAGTAATGGATTACAAGGTTCTGGGACTGCCCAACTCAATCTGAACTCCCTAAATAGCCTTATCCACAAAGAATGCCCCCACTGAGAATGGAGCATTAAATGACTCAAAGATTCAGCATCTCCTTTGCACATTACACACAGGAGAAAGGCTCCAATATGGTTTCCTCCTCTGTTATAATACCTTGGTAAGCGTTAAGTACAGTTAAGCTAACTTTTAATAAATGATTTTAGCATTTTGATACAACATTGGTAAGACTTAAGGGGGTTTTCTTTTCACGTTTGGTACCAAAAGTTTAACCCATGTCTCATTCCATAACCTGAACTTTAATTTGTCCCAACTAATCCCTAACCTAATTTTTGTGTATGTACCAACTTAAATGTTTCTGAATATTATCCCATGGGCAATTTTGGCACTTGCATAGCGTATGTCATCTATGTCCTCAATGATAATGACGAGAAAGACACAATTTCCATCAGATCTGTTAGACAAAAAGGAAATAAAAATTGAAGGACCCAATTGAGACAAATTATAGTTTAGGTCATAATTCAGGTACAAATAAATATACAGTAAATTTAGTTTTCCAGTATTCTACTAAATGACTATTATCGTATTAATTTTGTAATTGTTCTTCAATAAGTTAAATATTTTATGTCCTCATTAAGTGCAATGATTAAAAATCCAGTGGATGCTTGGATTGGGTCTCATTTCATAGAACTAATTTCCATTCCAACTTCTATCTCTATTTTTCTGTTGTTTATTTCTGGAAATCTATTTTCCACAGTGATCTGGCACTTTTACAGCCGCTGGACAGCAGGATCACCCTGTCCCAAAGCCCTAGAGGCACCAACCAAAACTACACCTAGGCCTCCTATTGATAATAACAGAGAAACTAACAGAAGCCAAGCAACCACTCAGCCACTTCCTCCACCTATTACCAAAACCCTTTCATCTCCAGCACATGATCAAGGAAGGCCCAATCCACATGGTCACAAGATTTCTCAAAAATCATCTTAAAAGCAACTCCTTCCTTCTTTCTAACTTGAAAGTCCTACACAACTTCATTGACAACTGAGTCAAAGTAGAAAAGAAATCTCTAACCAAAGCTCCTAGGGATTTGGAAATAGTCTCCTCCAAGCACTCCCTCAATCTCCTAGATAGCATAATCTTGTACAAGCTAGTGATGAACTTACAGGGCAGCAGTCCTTACCTTCAAAGGATGGGTCTTCTCAGAGATCAAGCGGATAGAGGTTTGGTTAGTGCAAGGCATTGACAACCCAGTTGTGAAAGGACTACTGAAAAACCTTCACCAAATCAGCCTTACCAACCTCCCAATCCTAAGAACCTTCAACAAACCATCCATACCAGGGGACTTATCACAGTCAGAAAGATGAATTGTCCATTGTGCTTGAATCTGGCACTCACAAGAAATTTAAATGATTAAGAGGTGGAGAAGTTGGCTTCATCATTTCACTTGATGGAAAGGGTTCATTTGACGACCACCAGACCGGATTCAAGGGTTTGGAGAGTTGGATCTACACTTCTCTTGTAAAATTTTTTTTAGATATCTTTGCGGAGATGACGATGGTCTCAATTTTTATCTAACGGGTTTGATATGGAAGGCAAAATTTCCCCCAAATGCCACAGTTTTGGCATGCCTGGCCGCATATATACATTAGAAGAGAAGACCAAGTGTGTGCTGTCTCCAACTCCAAGCTGGTGTGCTGCGTGTAGCAAAATGGGGGAGAGTCAATCATGTCTTTCATCATTGTTCTGTGCAACAACAGGGTGCTTCCCATCATAAGGATTCTCCAGATGAGGAGCAACAGTAAAATTTTCAAGGATTACAAGGGTTCTGTCTATCATTTTGAACCTCCGTCGATAGTCTCGGAGAATATAACCCAAGCAGTCTAACCCCCAGGGTGGACCCCAACCAAAAGGTGATAGACCAATAGTGTGATTTTCTGGCTATCTCTTTGGGCCTTTATTTCTAATGTTTTTCCAAGGGCGTTACCTTTGCTGCCACTTTGTTAGACTGGATGGCAGATACCAGTTAAACCACTTTCTTTCCTATTTAGTTTTGAATTTGATGCAGATCTGTTTCCGCTCTGTTTTGTTTTAATGAACTTGTCCATTGATTGTATAGTTTAAATCTGTGATTAACAAAAGTTTCTTTTTCTTATAAAAAGAAGAAAAAAACATATGACATTTCATAAACTAGGACTAACATTATTATTAATAATACCAGTAAATGAATTATAACAGAATGCCTCAAAACAACTTTATTATAAACGCACATGTGTGGAATTTAGAGAGAGAACCAACCTTATTACAACTGCCTTATCAGTATATCCTTCCTTTCGATCACGAAATGAATTTCGCACCATACTCGTTGGCTGGAAGACAAAAAGACAATCGCATGAAGCAAGTTAATATCCTCCCCCAGAACTATCTTTGAAAATCCATAAAAAATCATAACGTTAAAAAACTCTCAGTAAGGTACTTGCCAATTCTCATCATAATATTTTTTCTATTTCTCTCAAGAGGTAATTGTGGGATACACAAAGGGGAGCAGCCTTCCCCCTCCAACCCCAAACCCCACCCGCCCAAAAAAAATCTAGGTTGAACCCAAGACCTCTCCCCCTTTAATCAGGGAAGAGATACCACTTTGGGTACAAGGCTCATTATCTGTCACAAAACTTGCTGCATTACATCAGATCAAACGGCTCACTTACATAATTCCGCTTTGGCAATATGACAAGCCGAACAACTCTCTCGAGCCCATTTAACACGAAGTAACTATAGCACGACAAAAATAAACAGTTATTAAAAAAAAAAAAAAAAAAAGCAGAAAATGAACAGAAATCAAAATAAAAACAGACAGTGCAGTAAGACATCTCACATGATGACATGATATGAAAAAGAGAAATCAAAATACTCACCCACCCATTTCTGATGACTCTTCTTTGCAAGAAACTAGCTTTTCGGGATTAGCACCTCTTAAGTGGCAAAGCTTTGACTGCATTTTACAAACCATCCATCAAGAACAAGACTAAAACAGAAGACTCCACAAAACATTTTGGTTAACATTTATTGCAGGGTTCACCAAATATCCAATTTTGGCCATCTTGCTCTTTTGAATCCCCTAATATCACTGTCCCTGCCCTTAAAACTAGAAACATTTTCTATAAGTACCAATTAGAGGAGATTTAACCCCCAAAGGCACCCTCAATGCTTATTCTTAAATGGGAAGAGAAGCCAGCAGCACCATATGGTAAAATCACAAAGTGGACCATATGAACACTTAGCATGTCTCGACAACCAAGTGGACTAAAATCACAAAGTGATGCATAACTTCATACCAATTTTTAGGTGAAATGACAAGAAACATCTTATGATAAATAAATGATAAGAAACAGATCAGTAATCTCCAAGATTTTGGCATGGACTTCAGACAAAAATATATACAAGATATATATAGATAGAAGGGCATACATTTTCGAATATGCTCAAAGAAATATGTAACTGATGTGCAATTATTGAAGGAGGTGTACAAGTAGTGAAGTGGGCATGACACCATATGAGAATTAGCGTGCAAGACATAAATTGCTTAAATGTTTCACATCTACATTTAATTTGTCAGATTTGAATCTAGCACCTTGCTTACCTGCATGATCAAATATTCCGAAAACCACTCAGGAATATGAATACATACATCATTAACTAATCATACAAACAAAACAAAATAAAAGACTTGATAAAGTTAAGGATCAAAATACGAGAATACCGACCATTAGCATGATGGGAAGCTGCCCAAAATTGAAATTCTCTCTTATTGCGGGTCCGTCATTATACTTAAAGTAAACATCTGCCATGAATTTCCCTGTGTACGAAAGTTTAGCCTGTCTACACTGTTTAAACAACCACAACCCATTAATGCCTATAACGCACAGAATCATACATTCATACACATATACCTATATGAGTGTTTGACACTTACTTCAAAAGGAAGCAGCTTTCCACGGGCAGTTTTTGATTCTTCCTTTTGAGGTGGGAATAAAAAAGGTTTGCCAAACCAAAGTAAGATATGAGTCAAGAATAAACGCCATTCCTTTCAGTCTAACAATGCAATGATTAGCTTTGAACAAAATCACATGTAATTTCCATGAATTCAATCCAACGAAAGATTAAAAGCTACTAGCCTGCAAACAAAACAAATGGAAAATAGAAGGTAAATAATAAAATTTAAAAAAGAAAAAAAGAAAGGATATTTGCAAGGCTTGTTCCGGTGGAAGAGTCGACGACTTCGATGGGCTTGATTTTATTGAGCATAGTCTCAAGACCAGCAGTGACAAAGTGATCGAATGACTCTATGTGGTGCCTGAAGAGCTCACGCACCGCCGCGTAGTCCTCCGACTCAGCCGATGGCTTCCCAAACATCTTCTTCATCTTCTCTTCTCTCTTCGACGTCATTCTGATTCTGTTCTGTGCTGTTCGTTAGCTCTGTTCAGTGAACAACTGAAGAAAGAAGCTGGATTTTTTTTTTCTTGTTTTGTGTTTTTTGTTAAAGTCCTTCTCGGTGTTCGTCGGACGTGTAAAATTGCAGTCGCGGAGGTTTTATTAGCGTTTTCAGGGTTTTATTAGGGTTTGTAGTTTTTGGGTTGCTGTGTCAGTTTGTCATGGTCTGGTCGAGTTGGGCTTTTCTGTTAGCCCAACGTTCTTCGGCTGGGCTATAATGACGGGATTTTGTGCGGGGGTTGAGGTAATGGTTAAATACACTATTGGTCAGTGAGTTTAAGACCACACTGTATTTCCTAGAATTCACAATTTATATACATTTCGTTATCAATAAGAGTAGTTTAGAAGATTTTTTATTATCGGCTATTACACGAAACTCTATTGTCCTCTTTAGATTTTTTACTTTTTGAGAGTTATTATCTGTATAAAGAATTTAACATTTTTCCGTTTAATATTTTGTATTATACACGTACGTACAAATTTTTCATTAATACTTCCTTTTTCATACATGTCTTTAAGAATTTGTAAAATACATATTTTTTTAAAAAGCAAATATACAATACACGTACGTACTTATTTTTCATGTTTAATATAAGTGTCGTTTATAAAATTTTCAATAATACATACAAAATTCATGTATTATACACATAATTTTCACATATTATTGAATAAAAATAATATATATTAAATTATTTAAATAAATTCTATTAAAATATTATATAGTGGCCGAACTTTTCAGTTCGAGAGGATTAAGTGAGAAAATTTCGGTTTCAGAGTGTAAAGTGATAAATTAAGACTCTAGTATAGCCGCGCAGATACTCTTTTAAAAAAATTTAAAATAAAAAATAAAAATCGCCTTTTAAAAAAAATTTTAAAATAAAAAGTACAGCTGCACGGCTATTCTAGAGTTTTTTATTTTTTGGAAAAAATGGTCCCTTAGGTTTGCAAAATTATCACATTTCGTCCCTAACGTTTTTTTGTGACACCAATGGTCCCTAAGGTTACCCTCCACACATCAAAATAGTTCATGCCGTTAACTTTCATCAAATTTTGTTAAGTAGCTGACGTGTGTAGAGCCCACACATCCAATAATATACATCCATGTGGCTTTAAATAAAATATATTATATTTTAAATATTTTAAAAATTAAAATAAAAATAAAAAAAGAAAAAAAAGACCTGTATCATCTACGTTCTTCCTCTGCCAGCACCTCCTACCCACTCTGCCTCTCTCTCCCTCCTCTTCCTCCCTTCTTTTTCTCTCTCTCCCTCATCTTCCTTGATTTTTACAGGCTGATCTACCATAGCTTGATGTAGTTTTTGCATCAAGAAGTTTCTCCACGGCCAAATCTAAGCTTCAAAACACAAATTCTCTATGCGGGTCACTGTGAATATGAGCTAAGTGGCAGTAATTCCCAACTCTAGAGTCCTCACATAATAATCTAATGAAATTAACACTTGGGTCCTTTTTTGTTTGACCAAAACCCGCAAATCAATAAAACCCAAATCTTAAAAGTTCGAAAAAAAAAAAAAGGGGTATGGGATGAGAGCCAATAATGAAGATGAAGCGATCCAATTATAAGATTTACAAAATAGCAAACCTGGTGGCTGGTACAGTTACTGTCATAACATAAACATTGAGTTGGGTTTTTGGATCAGGGAGAGAGAGAAGGGAAAGCCCAAGAAGTCAAGGAAGAACAAGGAAGATGAGGGAGAGAGGGAAAACGCAGATGGTACATTTATTTATTTATTTATTAAAATTTTAAGTTTTAAAATATTTAAAATATAATATATTTTATTTAAAGCCACGTGGATGTATATAATTGGATGTGTGAGCTCCACTCATGTGTCATGTCAGCTACTTAACAGAAAATTTGATGGAAGCTAACAGTAAGGACCATTTTGATGTGTGAAGGGTAACGTTAGGGACCATTGGTGTCACAAAAAAACGTTAGAGACGAAATGTGATAATTTTGCAAACCTAAAGGACCATTTGTGATAAAAAGCTTTATTTTTTTAATAAATAGTATAGTCGAACGACAATACTGCAGGTTTTTTTTTAATTAATAGTATAGCCGATTGGCTATACTATTAAAAATAAAATAATCGGCCCCAGAAGCTAAGCAGGTTTTTTTTTAATTAATAAATTCACTTATTTTTTTACAAAATCTCTACTAATACACACAAAATTCAAATATTATACACATAATTTTTTTCTTCTTTTCTCAATAATATATGAGTGATTTTTCATAGAACGGACCCTAGGAAGTCCATAAGAATCCATAGAAGTTTATAAGAATCTATCAAGCTCTACAAGGTTTTTTTCCATAAACTCCCCTTAATTTTCTTTCTTCCTTGGATGATCCACGGCTAATTAATTTCCACTATTTACTTCTTTTTTATAATGTCAATTAGCACCTATCAATAGCGGATTTCTATCTATTTTGGGTGAAGGGTGAATTATTTTTGAAAACTAGGTAAAAGTTACTCCATTTTCGGTTTGAATAGGTGACCGTTTTGTATGGGAAAGAGGCAGCCAAGAACCTATAGCTTCCATGTATTTCCCGCCAATATCGCTTCAGCCTCTCTCTCTCTCTCTCTCTCTCTCTCTCTCTCTCTCTCTCTCTCTCTCTCCGTCTTGGTGGTACTGGCCAACTCCCTTCTGTTTCTCCCCCAAAAAGAAAGTAAAAAAGAAATAATTCCCTTCCTCAGGTGCGATTGAACTTGACTCTTCATGTCCTGATATCATGTCAGTTCTGTTAAATTTTTCATCCAAGAATAATCATTATAATGAAATAAATTTTCTGCGTTTTTCTTTTTTCTGGTAGTGAAAATTTTGATATCTTGTAGATGTTACAGATATATGAATTGCTTGATGAATTTCTCATCTTTCAATGGCTTATCTTTCTCTGAATGTTCTAATGGCCTCCTGTTTCTGAGCATTTGAGGAGACAGATACCGTAAGTGGTGATGACAGTTAGTATACCTGCTTGTGTCGATATAGAAGAAAGATTCACAGAACAGGAACTTAGTGTCTATAACACAGATTGGAAGTTTAGGGTAAGGACA
Organism: Prunus dulcis; assembly: GCF_902201215.1. Lineage (NCBI taxonomy): Eukaryota > Viridiplantae > Streptophyta > Magnoliopsida > Rosales > Rosaceae > Prunus > Prunus dulcis. Next base: position 42,900,679 of record NC_047650.1, read on the forward strand.
TGTTATGCTTGAGTTGAAGTATAGGGTTCTGGTACAGTTTATCTGTTTTAGACTTGAATTATCATGAAACATTAGCACAACTATTAATTAAATAAGACTCTCATAGAGCATGGCTACGTCTGTTAGTACTAATATATGAAGAATGGATGTTGTGCTTTACACAAGATTTTATTCATTTGCTTTAAACACATAACATGGGCAAAATGGATCATTTTCCTTTATTCCTTTGACTCATCTGTCATTTCTTAGAGGGGTGGCGTTGTCTTGCTGACATTCTCCCAATTTTATGTTTATTAGTCACAAAGTTGCTCGCTGAAGTATTGAGTATACTAACCAACTAGATGAGGACTTTGAAAATTGTTTTTTAATTATTAAAAGAAAAAAAGAAAACTATGATTCTTATTTATAGCCCAATCATAAAGCAAAAAGTATATTTCTTGCATCTATGGTATTTCAGTTTGTTTTCTCATTTTCTGGAAAGATTTGTGATGTCCTGCTTGCTTCTGGTCATTGATGGAAATCAGTTAGGTAACATCTGTTGCACATGTGCTTGTCTGTAATGCAAATGTTCATTTGTAGTTTTATAACTGTTCTTATGTGTATGCAATATGTATGTGCTGAGGAAATGGTTTTGTCCGATCTAATTTGGTTCTTATTTCTGATATTTATCAGGGAGCTTTATTAAATCAGTTGAGCAAACTTGTTGCCTCCAAGAAATGATATTAAATGGACATGGAGAGGAGGAAATCATGCTTCAACTTGCCTAACTGCTTGATTATGATGAAGATGGTAGTTTATTCTCAGACATGAGTTTTACTGAGGTTCACGGGCTTTCCGGTCCAGATGTGTCCTACTTAAGTGACTAGGGGGAAGAGTTCTCCATTATAAGTGGTTATTCTTACAATGATCTTAGATTTTGATTGATGATGATATTATGGGCCTATAGTTAGCAATTGTGAGATGAATTAATAATTGCTATATAGGAAAATACAAAATCATTTTGTGTTTTCGAGTTCACCTGTCAAAATGGGTAATGACAGTAGTGATTGCCAAGAGAGTAATGAGGCTGGGAGTTCTAAAGAATATGTTATCTTGCATGGTGAACTAGATTTGTGGATTATAGAAGCTAAATCTCTTCCAAATATGGATTTAACTTCAGAAAGAATGAGACGGTGTTTTACCATGTTTGGAACTTGCTCTGCTCCCTTTGGGAATAGACCTGCTAAAACTGCTTCAGGCAAACATTCCATGATTACAAGTGATCCTTATGTGTCTGTTTGCCTAGCAGGGGCTACTGTAGCTCAAACCAGAGTAATTTCAAACTGTGAGAATCCTTCGTGGGAAGAACATTTTTGTGTTCCTGTTGCTCACCCTGTTGCGAAGGTGGAGTTTCATGTGAAAGATAATGATGTTCTCGGGGCTGAACTTATTGGCGTAGTGGAGATATCTATTGATAAAATCATTTCAGGAAAGCCAATGAATGATTGGTTTCCAGTCATTGGCAATCACGGGAACTGTTTAAAACCTTTTCCCGAATTGCATGTTTCTATTCAGTTTAAGCCAGTTGGAGATAACCCTTTATATAAAAATGGTGTTGGTGCTGGGCCGGAATATAACGGAGTTCCTAATACATATTTTCCTCTTCGCAAAGGAGGGAGTGTCACTTTATATCAAGATGCTCATGTACCTAACGATATGCTACCAGACATTGTACTAGATGGTGGAAAAAAATTTCAGCAAAGAAAGTGCTGGGAAGAAATATGCCATGCCATTTTGGAAGCTCAGCACCTTATATATATTATAGGCTGGTCTGTGTACCACCGTGTTAAGCTTGTGAGGGAGCCAACAAAGCCACTACCTTCTGGAGGAGAGTTGACACTTGGGGAGTTGTTGAAATACAAGTCACAAGAAGGGATTCGCGTTGTTATGTTGATTTGGGATGATAAAACTTCACATGACAAATTTCTTTTAAAAACAGTAATTCCCTGACACGGTGACACCTGAAACTTGGCAAATATTACTTGTTGAAAATTTACTATTATTCCTCTTTTAAAATGCAAAAGAGTTTGCAGTTTCCACAATACCAGGGACTTGGATTTTAAATTGTCACAGTAATGGATACAACAAAAGTTTTCATAAGCTCCTTTATGTCACTCCCTACTTTTTGTGCAAAGAAGGGTGTTTGAAAAGTTTGAAAGAAAAATATGGTCATATATATATATATATATATATATATCTAATTACCACAGCAGCTTTGGCATTTGCTTTCTCATTTTATAAATAGGACACATAAGATAGGATGCTAAAGTTCTTTTGAAGGTTATTACCATTTTTCTTTGAAATATCATGATGCAACTTGGTCATTATTTTCATGTGGATTCCTAATGGCTTACATAATCATTCTTGTTGTTAGACAACTTAGCAGAATGCTGCATGCATGACTAATGTTAATTCTAGAATCCATTTTATTGATGATGATAGCTTGAATGCAGGAAGGTGTCATGCAGACCCATGATGAGGAAACCAAAAAGTTTTTCAGACATTCCAGTGTCCATTGTGTGCTTTCTCCTCGTTATGCAAGCAATAAGCTCAGTATTTTCAAGCAACAGGTCTGGAACATCTATATTTTAGATCTACACTCATCTCTATTTTACCACCCTTTTTTTTTGCAGTTGCTCATTTAAATGGATTCCTCTAGTGCAGGTTGTGGGAACCCTTTTTACACATCATCAGAAGTGTGTGCTTCTTGACACAGCTTCTGGGAATAATCGGAAACTAACTGCTTTCATTGGTGGTCTGGATTTGTGTGACGGAAGATATGACACTCCTGAGCACAGGCTCTTTAAGGATCTTAACACGGTGTTTGAAAATGATATTCATAATCCTGCATTTCCTGTAAGTGGTTATAGTACCTGTATACAACTCTCTGCATTCTTGATCTTAATGCATTGTAAGATTTGTACTGATTTATAGTGCCTGGTATGATGTTTGACAATATCACCTTACTGTACTTCAAATTGTGTGTGAATTTTTGTCCATGCATGGCTTGACAGCAACCGTGCTAGATGGCTGCTGGTCCACCTTGCCATGAATTAGTAATGTGGCCTGTCCATTTAAGGCTTGGGTTCTACTATCAGATTATTCTTCATATAACTTTTTCTCTTCTGTTTTTGTTTGTATTTTGTGAAGTGATAGTCATGTTTAATGTATAAATGGCATGTCTTTGTGCTACTACTGATGATGGGTTCAGTTTGCATCTCTTTAGTTGTCTATCTCATAAGTGGTCTTCCTTTTGTTGAACAAAATCCTCCTTTTGCTGAACAAAATGATAAATATAAGTAGAACTTCCCAATTTCAAATATAATGTTTTGACAGTTCTACTTTTTGTAACATGTACAGCCTAACACTTATGGCCCAAGGGAACCATGGCATGATTTACACTGTAAAATTGAGGGTCCTGCTGCATATGATATATTGACAAATTTTGAACAAAGATGGAGGAAAGCCAAAAAGCGCGACTTCAAGATAAAAAAGGTCACTAATAGGCATGATGACGCCTTGATAAGGCTAGACCGTGTTTCATGGATAGTCTCTCCATCATCTGGTCGTGATGGGGATCAAAACGTACGTGTTAGCAGTGAAGAAGACCGTGAGAACTGGCATGTTCAGGTAGGGAAGCAAAAGTTTCAGTGATTACAGCTTAATCGTACAACTCATTTCAATGAAAACTTTACACAGATTGGTCAGTTTTGACTCTTGTTTGATAGGTATTCAGGTCCATTGATTCAGGATCGGTGAAGGGATTTCCAAAGGGTGTTCAGGATGCTGAAGCTCAGGTTAGCAGAACTAGCTTTATTCGTATGTATTCCTCATAGAGTTTTCTATTTATTATTCTTTTTACTCGAGATTATGGAGTTAACTGCCAACTTGATTAGTTTGTCCTACCAGGCTTTTTGTTCATTAATCATAAACAGACAGGTCAACTTTTTGAGCATGCTATCTGCGTTTTGAGCTTTCATCAAATTTATGCAACCAAAAAAAAAAAAAAAAAACCTCTTTTTAATCTGGGTTTCTCTTCTTGCAGAATCTTATTTGTGGAAAGAATTTGAAAATAGATAAGAGCATCCATGTTGCATATATTAAAGCAATAAGATCAGCGCAGCGCTTTATATACATAGAGAACCAGTATTTTGTTGGATCTTCATACTACTGGCCATCCTACAAAAATGCAGGTAAATTACAGCTTAGTTGCTGATGCTGTTATGATTACACCTTCAACTACTAATATCTGGTTGCTTCAGTACGTCATCCTTTTTAATACACCGACATTCATGTTATTTACATTGTTCATATTTTCCCCTCTCATTTTCATTATATAGATTGTTACACTGCCGTCAAAGTATATGTGTTAACATTGTGATTTTCTACGTAGAGAGAACTTTCTCCTGGATCTTATAGATACATTGTGATTTTCTACGTAGTTCAATTTGCATATTAGAGCAATAAGTTTGGCCAAAAACTTGACTTTGAATGTTCTTAAATTCTCTTTCTAATATCTGAAGATGCAAATCGAAATACCTTATGATGTTGCAGATGCTAAATCCAAATATTCTTAGCATCTTTTATTTAAATTTAATGTCCTTTGAATGTACAGTTTTTGGTTCTCTTTAGATATTTTGCAATATCACCACCACATTTTTTGGACATGTGTTTGAGATCTCGGTGTTATAACAGGCGCAGATAACTTGGTCCCAATGGAACTGGCCCTAAAAATTGCCAGCAAAATCAAAGCAAATGAGCGTTTCTCTGTGTATATAGTAATACCTATGTGGCCAGAGGGCGTGCCAACCGCCTCGGCTGTTCAGGAAATTTTATACTGGCAGGTTAGACCATTCTATCATTTGTGACACTGCAAAAAAACTCCTTAATCTCTTTACCTTTAAAATGTATAAAATATAAAAAAGTTATCAACCATTCTTTCTTACTTTGTATAGGAAGGTTCATGCTTTAAAATGTATAGAAAGGTTCATATTTTGTATGCCTTAAATGATATGGTAACTTTTGTTAGCTTGATATGTATTGCTGGCCTATTCCCCAACAACTTAAATTTTTGAGGTATAGTGGTTGTCTAAATCTATTTTCCCACAGGCACAGACAATGGGTATGATGTACCAGGTCATTTCAAAGGCCCTTGAAGATGCAGGCCTTTTTGATCAGTATCATCCACAGGATTTTTTGAACTTTTACTGCCTTGGTCAGCGTGAAGCCCCATCTTCAAGAAGTTCATCCCAAACTAATCAGCCAACTGATAATCGTGGACTGGTATACTTATTTCTCCATTCTGGTAAACCAGTGGTTAATATTTTATTGCACACCAAATGCATAGACGGGTTCTGAATTCTGATGGCTTTAAGATCAAACGAAAAGCCACTAATGTCTCTCTCTCTCTCTCGTTAACAGGCATTAGCTCAAAAGTTTCGCCGGTTTATGATTTATGTTCATGCCAAAGGGATGATTGTTGATGATGAGTATGTAATCATGGGATCTGCAAACATTAACCAAAGATCAATGGATGGTTCAAGGGACACAGAAATTGCAATGGGTGCTTACCAACCACACCATACATGGGCAGCTGAAAAGAATCTTCATCCACATGGCCAGGTTTGAAACCCTTCAGCAACTCTAATTACTCAGTAGAATGCCCAAAATGCAACTTCAAAACTAGTTTTAAATCTATGCATGCATTCCTTCCCATATTGATTAAAAGCAAATTTGGTTTGATTGGATGCAGGTATATGGCTACCGAATGTCTCTCTGGGCTGAGCACCTTGGTGGACTTGAGGAGACTTATCAAGATCCTGAGAGCCTTGAATGTGTTAAGCGTGTCAGCGAGATTGCCAAACAGAACTGGAAAGCATTTGTGTCTGAGGAGCATAAGGAAATGAAGGGACACTTGATGCAGTACCCAGTTCAGATTGGCAGAGACGGACAAGTCAGTTCATTGCCAGGATACGAATCGTTTCCTGATGTTGGTGGTAAAATTCTTGGAGCACCCACCAACCTTCCCGATGCTCTAACAACATAACCAGTTAATTAAGACTTGGAAAGCAAGCTTTAACATATGAGTTCCAACATGTTAAAACACTAATGCATGTGTGATGTACAGTGTGGTTAGTTTCAAAGGGAAATTTTGCTTCCATATAAATACGGACTGCCCAACTTTAACATGCCTTTATTCCAATGCCAAGGCAGCTTTAACATATCCACAATTTTTTGCTCTACATTTTCTGCACTTCCATAAGGTCTCATATTTTTGTCATTTTGTAAATAAATAATGTCCTAGTATTATTAATAAAAATCTACATATATAGAGTCAGAAGGTCTTAAAATTGGAACATTCAAAATTTCACATTTACCCTTGGTTAATGAAAATACTAAAACATAAGACACTTTATTAAATAAGGATAAAACAATACATTCCCAATCTATTAAAAAAATTAAAAATTAAAAACATATACTGCAGTTGTCCGTATTAAAAAGATATTTACAAAGAGGATCATATCTAAGACTTTGGGTCATATCTACGACAGTTTAATAACGAAGAAGTAAGAAGAGGTTAAACTCAATGTTCAAACACCTTCCGTTCTTCTGACCGCATAGCGCAGTGGATTAGCGCGTCTGACTTCGGATCAGAAGGCCGTGGGTTCGACTCCCACTGTAGTCGATTTCATTTTTAGAAGGAGGAAATCTTTGAACACTGACTTCCGGAAATTGAAGTCTTTTCAGGTTGTTTTTTCCTATTATTTTTGGTTTCTGTGAAGATTGGGGAAGACTAGAGGTAAGAAATGGAACATCTTGTGCTGTGGGTTTTATGTTGATATTTTTATTTTGTTCAGTTAAGCTCAACTATTGTCTTAAGGAGGCACAACTGTCAATTTTACATGATGCAAAATTTCAATCAATTTCGGTAATTAAGCACACAAATTTTAATTTGTTTCTGTCTTTATAATGGGAACTTGAAGTCTTCTGGTACGTTTATCTTTCAGGTTGATTGTGGGGCTTTATACATTCTGGGTAAAAATGGCTTCCATGGAACAACCCTCACCTCTGAAGCGGCGTGAGGCTTCTGCATCAAGAAAAGATGATAAACTTATCATAACTCCTTTAGGAGCTGGTAATGAAGTCGGCCGCTCTTGTGTGTATTTGTCCTACAAAGGGAAAACTGTGTTGGTATGCCATTAACACAAATGCAATATCTTTTTTTGAGTATTGAATCTAGAGTTATTCTTCTTCTCTCTTTATTCTAATTTTTTTTTTCTCATCTTTCTTGCTTTTGTGATTTTGGTTTACCTTCCCATGAATGATAGTTTGATTGTGGAATTCACCTCGCATATTCGGGCATGGCTGCTTTGCCGTACTTTGATGAGATTGATCCTTCCACAATTGATGTCGTCCTCATTAGTCAGTATGTTTTTTTTATCTTAATTTTTTATTTATTTTATCGTATGCATAACTCATAAGTCATAGCATCAATACTGCATGTCCTTGCTTCTCCTGCAGCTCTAGTATTTTATGTGTCAATTGCTTATGAAATGATAAAACCATCAGACCTGACCCGTTGGGTCAAAATATTTCTTATTTTAATTGAACGATCCAGAAGAAGTGATGGTTTGTTAAGAGAAAAAAAATTATGTCCGAAGTTGAATTAATGGCCAATCACAGGAATCCGTTTTTGTTTTGAAGTTCTTAAGGTGGAATAGATTATTATGGGTTCAAGGTTTGGAAAGAGGCGAAAACTGAAAACGTTTTGTTTTGATTTGGGTAGCAGAAAACCTAGACTTGGTCACAGCTGTTTGTGGTGTCAATGCAATCACACTAATGCAGGAATTGAAATAAAAAAAGAGGAAGGAAAAAAAAACACAATTGTTAGGAATCTTTCATTCAAAAAAAAAAAAAATTTGTTAAGAATCCCTTGTGGCCAGAGTTGCATGAGATAATGTTCAAATATGGCCTTATACCTTGGTAGTTGTTGAAACTCATTTTCCATTAGAAAAAAGAGAGTTAAATTTAAGGTGCTTAGATTCCCGAATTCTTATAGGACTGGATTTAAGGTGCTTAGATTCCCAAATTCTTATAGGACTGGACTTTCAAATAGGTATATTTCAGCATATGATGAATAGGTATGTCTGCCGATATGTAGGTTGAGTGATCCTGAAAAGATTACTTTTTTAAAATATGGATTTAATGTACGCGAGCTCTTTAAGATGTGATTATTTTAATAAATTTATTGAATATTATTGAAGGAAAAAGTCAAATAATATATCATGAATTCTTCTCATGTTTTTATTTACAAGTGATATTATCTGGAATTTCATTTTCTTACCATTTTCTCTTGTCTATTATGTCTCCATGATCAATAATTCCTTCTGAAATTTTGCTTGCTAAGAGGGGTGTGGTCCCCTTCCCCTTAATTCTCAGATTTACATATTTTACATTACAAAAGATACAACACATAAAAAATACTAGTAGTAATTGGCATTAGAATCAAAGTGGATCAGCAGTTCACAAAAGATACATCCCTCATCCTACAGTTGATAGAAAACCACAAACAAAATAAACGAGCAAATATCCAACCAACCAAGCAGAAAACATAACAAAAGCCACCAAAACAACAGTCAGGAAATCGAAAGGTTCTCTTCTTAGGGCCAGTTGTACTATGCTCTTCTTGACAATCACATAAAGATTTTTTGTAACATGTAAGAAGTCTTGCACCATGCACAACCACATTGTATTCTACACATCGGACTTTTTTTTTTTCCTTTGGCAACATGGTTATAGATGTGTCTGATTTCACCTTTTGCTGCCAAAGTTATGTGTGGAAGTGTTACCTCATTATTGTAGACTCTTCATCCAATTGTACTAATATTAGGTCATACTTTTTGCTTGCAGTTTTCACTTGGATCATGCCGCTTCCCTACCTTACTTTCTTGAGAAGGTTTTCACTTTCTGAATGAATAAATATATAATTAGTTTGTATTTTATTTTCCAGGGAGCTAATATCTCTATAACTTTTGATAGACCACATTCAAAGGCCGAGTCTTTATGACTTATGCAACAAAGGCCATCTACAAGTTGCTTTTGACGGATTATGTGAAAGTGAGCAAAGTTTCAGTTGAAGATATGTTGTTTGATGAGCAGGACATAAATGCCTCAATGGATAAAATTGAGGTTTGTTGTCTTCCCATGACCTATGTGTTTATTGCCACCGATTTTTGTTCCCAACTGAACCTCCTTGTCACAGATTTATGTTAAATTTGAGTTATGTTGTTTCTAATGATGTATGTTTGAACCAACCAAAATTTTCCAGCATTCCAGCTTGTAGTTGTGGCTGTGTTTCATGGGGATGTATGTTTTCTCTCTGCCAAAATTCCAAGTGATTTGTGCAGAAAAAGTAGTGCTTTCAAGAATCTGAGTTCAGTCCGCATTTGTTGACCCAGTTAATATTTTAGTTTGGTGCAGGCCAGTTGGTGATATTAGGACTTTGAATTGGTTAACATTTTGGTCATTGATAGACTCAACCTCACCATCTTTACATCATTATCCATTTATCTGTACAGTCTTAATCTGAATACTGGTTTTCGATCCTTAATCCTTTACACCCAACAAGACATGAATGATTTTTTCATGATTATTATCTAACAGTGTATGATAATTGTAGGTTATTGACTTCCATCAAACAGTAGAGGTTGAGGGCATTCGATTTTGGTGCTATACTGCTGGTCATGTCCTGGGTGCTGCTATGTTTATGGTTGATATTGCCGGCATTAGAGTCCTGTACACTGGTGATTATTCACGTGAAGAAGACCGGCATCTCCGTGCTGCTGAGACCCCACAGTTCTCCCCTGATGTATGCATTATTGAATCCACGTATGGTGTACAGCACCATCAACCTCGGCACATCAGAGAGAAGCGATTCACTGATGTTATCCATTCAACCATCTCTCAAGGGGGTCGTGTCTTAATTCCTGTTTTTGCACTCGGCCGTGCCCAAGAACTTCTCCTGATCCTTGATGAGTATTGGGCAAACCATCCTGATCTCCAAAATATTCCTATTTATTATGCTTCCCCACTTGCAAAAAGATGTTTATCTGTATATGAGACATACACCCTTTCCATGAACGATAGGATCCGCAATGCGAAGTCAAATCCCTTCATATTCAAGTACATATCACCACTAAAGAGCATTGAAAATTTCAAAGATGTAGGCCCGTCAGTGGTGATGGCAAGCCCTGGTGGTCTTCAGAGTGGGCTGTCAAGGCAGCTATTTGATAACTGGTGCTCTGATAAGAAAAATGCGTGTGTTATTCCAGGTTATGTGGTTCAAGGGACACTAGCTAAAACAATCATCAATGAACCGAAGGAGGTAACTCTTATGAATGGACTCAGTGCTCCTCTCAACATGCAGGTCCATTACATTTCATTCTCTGCTCATGCAGACTCTGTTCAGACAACTGCATTTTTGGAAGAGCTGAGGCCTCCTAATATAATCCTTGTTCATGGAGAAGCTAATGAGATGGGGAGGCTCAAACAGAAGCTGATGACCCAGTTTGCTGATCGTAACACTAATATCCTCACCCCAAAGAATTGTCAGTCTGTTGAAATGTATTTTAACTCACAGAAAATGGCAAAAGCTATTGGAAGGCTTGCTGAGAAGACCCCTGAAGTTGGTGAAAGTATCAGCGGTTTACTGGTAAAAAAAGGCTTTAGTTATCAAATAATGGCTTCTGATGATCTTCATGTCTTCTCACAGCTGTGCACAGCAAATGTCAGACAACGGATTACTATCCCGTTTGCTAGTGGCTTTATTGTGATAAAACACCGGCTTAGCCAGATATATAAGAGTGTAGAGTCTTCAGTGGATGAGGAATCTGGAGTGCCAACATTGCGAGTGCATGATCGGGTGACGGTGAAGGAGGATACAGATAAACACATTTCACTACATTGGTCGTCAGATCCTATAAGTGACATGGTGTCAGACTCCATTGTGGCTCTTATTTTGAATATCAACCGTGAAGTCCCCAAGGTAGTTGTTGAATCAGAGGACGTAAAAACTGAGGAAGAGAACGGGAAGAAGGCGGAAAAGGTCATTCATGCACTTCTTGTATCACTCTTTGGGGATGTGAAGCCTGGAGAAAATGGGAAATTAGTGATTACGGTTGATGGGAATGTGGCACAGCTTGATAAACAGAGTGGGGATGTTGAGAGTGAACATGAAGGTCTCAAGGAAAAAGTAAAGGCGGCAATTCGTCGAATCCAAAGTGCAGTGAAGCCAATCCCTCTTTCTGCAAGTTAGCTGCATTGCTTCGATGTTTACGTTGCTGTATTTTGAGTTACTTTTGAATTTTGTAAGTTAACAGATGAATACTAAACCCATGTATGTAAATTACAACAGCTAGACACTTCAATTCAAAGGATTGGGAACCCTAGTATTATTAATAAAAATCTATATGTATAAAGTCAGAAGACCTTAAAATTGGAACATATTTCACATTTACCCTTGGTTAATGAAAATACTAAAACATAAGACACTTTATTAAATAAGGATAAAACAATACATTTATAATATATTAAAATTAAAAGAAAACATTTACCGCAGTTGTCTATATGAAAAAGAAATTTTCAAAGAGGATCCGGAGTAAACAAAATGGAATACATGTTTTGGTAAAATTATATGGGTGTTTTTTTTTCCCCTTCGGATCATATCATTTAAGACAGTTTAATAATGAAGAAGAAAGAAGAGGTTAAATAATAAAAATTTTAAACAGTGTCTACCCTTCGGACCGCATAGCGCAGTGGATTAGCGCGTCTGACTTCGGATCAGAAGGTCGTGGGTTCGACTCCCACTGTAGTCGATTATTTTTTTTTTTTTTTATTTTTTTTTTTTGGGACGAAGTGGTCCATTAAATTTCAATATGTATAAAAATAAGGAATAGCATGGAAGCCTGACTTTGACCACCAAAAAAAAAAAAAAAAAAAGCATGGAAGCCTGAAGCTTACGGTCCCACAGCGAGTAGGAGCTGTAATCTCTCTCTCTCTCTCTCTCTCTCTCTCTCTCTCTCTCTCACTTTCTAGGGTTTTAGCTCTCTCTGCATTCTCAGAAATATTTGAACACTGACTTCTCTCTCTCATTTTACTCCCATTTAGCTGTAATTCAGCTCAACTTTTGTCTTAGGGAGGCCCAACTGTTAATTTTACATGATGCAAAATTTCCATTTGTTTCTGTTTTGTTGTTGTTGTGGATAAACATATTTCAATTTGACATAAGCACCTGTATGAATGACTTTATCTACTTATTGTAATTGAAAAATGAAGTCTTCTGCTACGTTTATCTTTCAGGTTGTTTTTTCCTATTATTTTTGGTTTCTGTGAAGATTGGGGAAGACTAAAGGTAAGAAATGGAACATCTTGTGTTGTGAGAGGCACAACTGTTAATTTTACATGATGCAAAATTTCAATCAATTTCGGTAAGTAAGCACCAAATTTTAATTTGTTTCTATCTTTATAATGGGAAATTGAAGTCTTCTGGTACGTTTATCTTTCAGGTTGATTGCAGGGCTTTACACATTCTTGGTAAAAATGGCTTCCATGGTACAACCCTCACCTCTGAAGCTGCGGGAGGCTTCTGCATCAAGAGAAGATGATAAACTTATCATAATTCCTTTAGGGGCTGGTAATGAAGTTGGCCGGTCTTGTGTGTACATGTCCTACAAAGGGAAAACTGTGTTGGTATGCCATTAACATAAATGCATTATCATTTTTTGAGTATTGAATCTAGAATTCTTCTTCTTCACTCTCTTGACTCTAATTTTTTTTTTTTTTTTCCTCCTTCTTTCTTGCTTTTGTGATTTTGGGTCACCTTCCCATGAATGATAGTTTGATTGTGGAATTCACCCCGCATATTCGGGCATGGCTGCTTTGCCGTACTTTGATGAGATTGATCCTTCCACAATTGATGTCCTCCTCATTACTCAGTATTTTTTTTTTTTTTTTCATTTTGTATTTATTTGATCGTATGTTTAACTCATAAGTCATAGCATCAATAAAGTTTCTGTTATAAAAAAAAAAAAAAAGAAGAAAAAAAAGAAAAAAAAAAAAGTCATAGCATCAATACTGCAATGTCCTTGCTTTCCCTGCAGCTGTAGTATTTTATGTGTCAGTTGCTTGTGAAATGATAAAACCATCAGACATGACCCTTTGGGTCAAAATATTTCTTATTTTAATTGAATGAGCTAACCATTTCAGTGTTTATTCTGGTTGAGGAGAACTTACTTTGCCTTTCTTTCTCTCTGACTAATTTCTTAGAGTTTTAAGAGATGAATTTTAATAGGAAAACTGCTTTGTGCTTAGGGCCGGTTGTACTATGCCCTTCTTGACAATCGTGTAAAGAATTTTTGTAATATGTAAGAAGTCATGAACCATGCACAATCACATTGTATTCTACACATCAGACTTTTTTTATATATTTGGCAACATGGTTATAGATGTCTCTGATTTCACCTTTTGCTGCCAAATTCATATGCAGAAGTGTCCTAATATTCTGATGATCTCTCTTAGTTTGTATAAATAAATTTTATGATACCTCATTATTGTAGACTCTTCATATTAGGTCATACTTTTGCCTGCAGCTTTCACTTGGATCATGCTGCTTCCCTACCTTACTTTCTTGAGAAGTTTTTCACTTTCTGAATAAATAATTATATAATTAGTTTGTATTTTATTTTCCAGGGAACTAATATCTCTGTAACTTTTGATAGACCACATTCAAAGGCCGAGTCTTTATGACTTATGCAACAAAGGCCATCTACAAGTTGCTTTTGACGGATTATGTGAAAGTGAGCAAAGTTTCCGTTGAAGATATGTTGTTTGATGAGCAGGACATAAATGCCTCAATGGATAAAATTGAGGTTTGTTGTCTTCCCATGACCTATGTGTTCATTGCCACCGGTTTTTGTTCCCAACTGAACCTTGCTGTCACAGATTGTACTAAATTTGAGTTATGTTGTTTTCAATGATGCATGTTTGAACCAACCAAAATTTTCCAGCATTACAGCTTGTAGTTGTGGCTGTGTTTCATAGGTGATGTATGTTTTCTCTTTGCCAAAATTCCCAGTGATTTGTGCAGAAAAAGTAGTGTTTTCAAGAATCTGAGATGTATGTTATGTGTTTCAATTGGCATTTGTTGACCTGGTTAATATTTCAGTTTGGTGCAGGCCAGTTGGCGATATTAGTACTTTGAATTGGTTAACATTTTGCTCATTGATGGACTCTCAACCTCACCATCTTTACATCATTATCCATTTATCTTTATTTAGTAGTCTTAATCTGAATACTGGTGTTGGATCCTTACTCCTTTACACCCAACAAGACATGAATGATTTTCTCATGATTCTTGTCTAACAGTGTATGGTAATTGTAGGTTATTGATTTCCATCAAACAGTAGAGGTGGAGGGCATTCGATTTTGGTGCTATACTGCCGGTCATGTCCTTGGTGCTGCTATGTTTATGGTTGATATTGCGGGTGTTAGAGTCCTCTACACTGGTGATTATTCACGTGAAGAAGACCGGCATCTCCGTGCTGCTGAGACCCCACAGTTCTCCCCTGATGTATGCATTATTGAATCCACATATGGTGTCCAGCACCATCAACCTCGGCACATCAGAGAGAAGCGATTCACTGATGTTATCCATTCAACAATCTCTCAAGGGGGTCGTGTCTTAATTCCTGCTTTTGCACTTGGCCGTGCTCAAGAACTTCTCCTGATCCTTGATGAGTATTGGGCAAACCATCCTGAGCTCCAAAATATTCCTATTTATTATGCTTCCCCACTTGCAAAAAGATGTTTATCTGTATATGAGACATACACCCTTTCCATGAACGATAGGATCCGCAATGCGAAGTCAAATCCCTTTGTATTCAAGTACATATCACCACTAAAGAGCATTGAAAATTTCAAAGATGTAGGCCCGTCGGTGGTGATGGCAAGCCCTAGTGGTCTTCAGAGTGGGCTGTCAAGGCAGCTATTTGATATGTGGTGCTCTGATAAGAAAAATGCTTGTGTTATTCCAGGTTATGTGGTTGAAGGGACACTAGCTAAGACAATCATCAATGAACCGAAGGAGGTAACTCTTATGAATGGACTCAGTGCTCCTCTCAACATGCAGGTCCATTACATTTCATTCTCTGCTCATGCAGACTCTGTTCAGACAACTGCATTTTTGGAAGAGCTGAGGCCCCCTAATATAATCCTTGTTCATGGAGAAGCTAATGAGATGGGGAGGCTCAAACAGAAGCTGATGACCCAGTTTGCTGATCATAACACCAAAATCCTCACCCCAAAGAATTGCCAGTCCGTTGAAATGTATTTTAACTCGCAGAAAATGGCAAAAGCTATTGGAAGGCTTGCTGAGAAGACCCCTGAAGTTGGTGAAAGTGTCGGCGGTTTACTGGTTAAAAAAGGCTTTAGTTATCAAATAATGGCTTCTGATGATCTTCATGTCTTCTCACAGCTGTGCACAGCAAATGTCACCCAACGGATTACTATCCCATTTGCTAGTGGCTTTACTGTGATAAAACACCGGCTTAGCCAAATATATGAGAGTGTAGAGTCTTCAGTGGATGAGGAATCTGGAGTGCCAACATTGCGAGTGCATGATCGGGTGACGGTGAAGCAGGATACAGATAAACACATTTCACTACATTGGTCGTCAGATCCTATAAGTGACATGGTGTCAGACTCCATTGTGGCTCTTATTTTGAATATCAACCGAGAAGTCCCCAAGGTAGTTGTTGAATCAGAGTACGTAAAAACTGAGGAAGAGAACAGGAAGAAGGCGGAAAAGGTCATTCATGCACTTCTTGTATCACTCTTTGGGGATGTGAAGCCTGGAGGAAATGGGAAACTAGTGATTAGGGTTGATGGGAATGTGGCACAGCTTGATAAACAGAGTGGGGATGTTGAGAGTGAAAATGAAGGTCTCAAGGAAAAAGTAAAGGTGGCATGTCGTCGAATCCAAAGTGCCGTGAAGCCAATCCCTCTCTCTGCAACTTAGCTGCAGTGCTTCGATGTTTACATTGCTGTATTTTGAGTTACTTTTGAATTTTGTAAGCTAACAGATGAATACTGAACAGTGAACAGTAACAACTACCAAATGACAAATGCCGTAACTGATTGATGTGTCAATCTACTTGGACTAGTTTTCTGTTTAGATGTTTACAATGCTTTGACCTTCCTGGCTGCTTCTTTTTGATGAATGAGTACCCAAATTTTATTACATGGTCCTTCGTTGAGTCAAGTAGCAGCTGACGTCTGCAAATATCTTTGACTAGCGAGGCACTGCAAATAATCTTGAACACGAGAAAAAAAAGTACAATAACATGCCTTTATTCCAATGCCAAGGCAGCTTCATGAGTATATCCACCCATTTCTGCACTGCCACTGATTTGAAGAATGTAAAGTCTCATATCTGATATAATAGTGATACCATAAATACTGTTTTGTCATTTTTTACGTAAATAATATATGAAACTAAATTCAAGTTACAACAGCTAGACACTTCAATTCAATGGATTGGAATAATCTTAAAATTGAAGCATTCAAAATTTCACATTTACCCTTGGTTAATGAAAATGCTAAAACATGACACGTTATTAAATAAGGATAAAACAATACATTCACAATCTATTAAAATTTTAAAAAACATTTACCGCAGTTGTCCTCTTCTTTCTTCTGAGACAGTTTAATTATAATAGGTTAAAATCAATTTCAAACACTTTCATTTCATCTGACCGCATAGCGCAGTGGATTAGCGCGTCTGACTTCGGATCAGAAGGTCGTGGGTTCGACTCCCACTGTGGTCGATTAAATTTTACAATGTCCTTATTTTTATTTTTGAAAAATAAGGAATAGCCTGGAAGCCTGAAGCTTACGGTCCCACAGCGACTAGGAGCTGTACTTTTCCGCTCTCTCACTTACTTTTTAGGGTTTTAGCGCTCTCTCTGCATTCTCAGAAACCTTTGAACACTGACTTCTCTCTCTTATTTTTCCCTCTACTTTATTCTAAATCTTAGGTTCCCTTCTCTTTTTTGTTTTTGCTATTATTTTTGGTTTCTGTGAAGATTGGGGAAGGCCAAAGGTAAGAAATGGAACATCTTGTGTTGTGGGTTTTATGTTGTTATTTTTCTTTTCTTCAATTAAGCTCAACTATTGTCTTAGGGAGGAGGCACAACTGTTAATTTTACAGGATGCAAAATTTCAATCAATTTCGGTAATTAAGCACCCAAATTTTAATTTGTTTCCGTCTTTATAATGGGAACTGGTACGTTTATCTTTCAGGTTGATTGGAGGGCTTTACACATTTCTGGGTAAAAATGGCTTCCATGGCACAACCCTCACCTCTGAAGCGGCGTGAGGCTTCTGCATCAAGAGAAGATGATAAACTGATCATAACTCCTTTAGGAGCTGGTAATGAAGTCGGCCGCTCTTGTGTGTATATGTCCTACAAAGGGAAAACTGTGTTGGTATGCCATTAACACAAATGCATTATCTTTTTTTGAGTATTGAATCTAGAGTTATTATTCTTTACTCTAATTTTTTTTTTCCTCTTCTTTCTTGCTTTTGTGATTTTGGGTCACCTTCCAATGAATGATAGTTTGATTGTGGAATTCACCCCGCATATTCGGGCATGGCTGCTTTGCCGTACTTTGATGAGATTGATCCTTCCATAATTGATGTCCTCCTCATTACTCAGTATGTTTTTTTTCCTTTTTATTTTATTTTATCGTATGCTTAACTCATAAGTCATAGCATCAATACTGCAATGTCCTTGCTTCTCCTGCTGCTCTAGTATTTTATGTGTCAGTTGCTTATGAAATGATAAAACCATCAGACATGACCCATTGGGTCAAAATATTTCTTATTTGAATTGAATGAGCTAACCATTTAAGTGTTTACTCTGATTGAGTAGAACTTTGTTTTTCTTTCTCTCTGACTAATTTCTTAGAGTTTTAAGAGATGAATTTTAATAGGAAAACTGCTTTGTGCATATTTCCTTGATTTTCTTATCAGTTGAAAAGATTATATCTAATGTAGGACAAGTAGCTCAAATACCAAATTTACAAAGAACTAAATGTCCAATACCAACTATTTACAACAAAGAGCTTTTACACCAAAATGATGTGGGATGAAATAGATAACAACAAGCAATATTCCAGAAGAAGTGATGGTTTGTTAAGAGAAAAAAAGTTATGTCTGAAGTTGAATTAATGGCCAATCAAGGGAATCGGTTTTGGTTTTGAAGTTCTTAAGCTGGAATATGTTATTATGTGTTCAAGGTTTGGAAAGAGGCGAAAACTGAAAATGTTTTGTTTAGATTTGGGTAGCAGAAAACCTAGACTTGGTGACAGCTGTTTGTGGTGTCAATGCAATCAAACTAATGCAGGAATTGAAATCAAAGAAGAGGAAGGAAAAAAAACACAATTGTTAGGAATCTTTCGTCCAAAAAAAAAATGTTAAGAATCACTTGTGACCATAGTTGCATGACATAATGTTCAAATATGGCCTTATACCTTGGTAATTGTTGAAACTTATTTTCCATTAGAAAAAACAAAAAAGAGAGTTAAATTTAAGGTGCTTAGATTCCCAAATTCTTATAGGACTGGACTTTCAAATAGGCATATTTCAGCATATGATGAATAGGTATGTCTGCCGATATTGAATATAACTTTGTATGTAGGTTGAGTGATCCTGAAAAGGTTGGATGTTGTACAAGAAGGATATGTTAGTAAAAATAATTACTTTTTTTTTTCTTTAGATATGGATTTTATGTACGCAAGCTTTTTAAGATGTGATTATTTTAAGAAATTTATTGAATATTGTTGAAGGAAAAAGTCAAATAATATGTCATGAATTCTTCTCATGTTTTTATTTACAAGTGATATTGTCTCCATGATCAATAATTCCTTCTGAAATTTCGCTGCTAAGAGCGGTGCGGTCCCCTTTCCCCTTAATTCTCAGATTAACATATTTTACATTACAAAAGATACAACACATAAAAAATACTAGTAGTAATTGGCATTAGAATCGAAGTGGACCAGCAGTTCAAAAAAGATGCTAATAGTAAATGGGGAATACAATTGAAGTGGACCAGCAGTGCACAAAAGATACATCCCTCATCCTACAGTTGATAGAAAACCACAAACAAAATAAACGAGCAAATATCCAACCATGCAGAAAACATAACAAAGGCCACCAAAACAACAATCAGGAAATCGAAAGGTTCTCTTCTTAGGGCCAGTTGTACTGTGCTCTTCTTGACAATCACGTAAAGAATTTTTGTAACATGTAAGAAGTCATGCGCCATGCACAATCACATTGTATTCTACACATCAGACTTTTTTTTCTTTTTTTTTCATTTGACAACATGGTTATAGATGTGTCTGATTTCACCTTTTGCTGCCAAAGTCATGTGTGGAAGTGTTACCTCATTATTGTAGACTCTTCATCCAATTGTACTAATGTTAGGTCATACTTTTTGCTTGCAGTTTTCACTTGGATCATGCCGCTTCCCTACCTTACTTTCTTGAGAAGGTTTTCACTTTTTGAATGAATAATTATATAATTAGTTGTATTTTATTTTCCAGGGAACTAATATCTCTATAACTTTTGATAGACCACATTCAAAGGCCGAGTCTTTATGACTTATGCAACAAAGGCCATCTACAAGTTGCTTTTGACGGATTATGTGAAAGTGAGCAAAGTTTCA
Organism: Prunus dulcis; assembly: GCF_902201215.1. NCBI lineage: Eukaryota > Viridiplantae > Streptophyta > Magnoliopsida > Rosales > Rosaceae > Prunus > Prunus dulcis. The sequence goes on from NC_047650.1 coordinate 42,920,501, forward strand.
GTTGAAGATATGTTGTTTGATGAGCAGGACATAAATGCCTCAATGGATAAAATTGAGGTTTGTTGTCTTCCCATGACCTATGTGTTTATTGCCACCGATTTTTGTTCCCAACTGAACCTCCTTGTCACAGATTTATGTTAAATTTGAGTTATGTTGTTTCTAATGATGTATGTTTGAACCAACCAAAATTTTCCAGCATTCCAGCTTGTAGTTGTGGCTGTGTTTCATGGGGATGTATGTTTTCTCTCTGCCAAAATTCCAAGTGATTTGTGCAGAAAAAGTAGTGCTTTCAAGAATCTGAGTTCAGTCCGCATTTGTTGACCCAGTTAATATTTTAGTTTGGTGCAGGCCAGTTGGTGATATTAGGACTTTGAATTGGTTAACATTTTGGTCATTGATAGACTCAACCTCACCATCTTTACATCATTATCCATTTATCTGTACAGTCTTAATCTGAATACTGGTTTTCGATCCTTAATCCTTTACACCCAACAAGACATGAATGATTTTCTCATGATTATTGTCTAACAGTGTATGATAATTGTAGGTTATTGATTTCCATCAAACAGTAGAGGTTGAGGGCATTCGATTTTGGTGCTATACTGCTGGTCATGTCCTTGGTGCTGCTATGTTTATGGTTGATATTGCCGGCATTAGAGTCCTGTACACTGGTGATTATTCACGTGAAGAAGACCGGCATCTCCGTGCTGCTGAGACCCCACAGTTCTCCCCTGATGTATGCATTATTGAATCCACGTATGGTGTACAGCACCATCAACCTCGGCACATCAGAGAGAAGCGATTCACTGATGTTATCCATTCAACCATCTCTCAAGGGGGTCGTGTCTTAATTCCTGTTTTTGCACTCGGCCGTGCCCAAGAACTTCTCCTGATCCTTGATGAGTATTGGGCAAACCATCCTGATCTCCAAAATATTCCTATTTATTATGCTTCCCCACTTGCAAAAAGATGTTTATCTGTATATGAGACATACACCCTTTCCATGAACGATAGGATCCGCAATGCGAAGTCAAATCCCTTCATATTCAAGTACATATCACCACTAAAGAGCATTGAAAATTTCAAAGATGTAGGCCCGTCAGTGGTGATGGCAAGCCCTGGTGGTCTTCAGAGTGGGCTGTCAAGGCAGCTATTTGATATGTGGTGCTCTGATAAGAAAAATGCGTGTGTTATTCCAGGTTATGTGGTTGAAGGGACACTAGCTAAAACAATCATCAATGAACCGAAGGAGGTAACTCTTATGAATGGACTCAGTGCTCCTCTCAACATGCAGGTCCATTACATTTCATTCTCTGCTCATGCAGACTCTGTTCAGACAACTGCATTTTTGGAAGAGCTGAGGCCTCCTAATATAATCCTTGTTCATGGAGAAGCTAATGAGATGGGGAGGCTCAAACAGAAGCTGATGACCCAGTTTGCTGATCGTAACACCAATATCCTCACCCCAAAGAATTGTCAGTCTGTTGAAATGTATTTTAACTCACAGAAAATGGCAAAAGCTATTGGAAGGCTTGCTGAGAAGACCCCTGAAGTTGGTGAAAGTATCAGCGGTTTACTGGTAAAAAAAGGCTTTAGTTATCAAATAATGGCTTCTGATGATCTTCATGTCTTCTCACAGCTGTGCACAGCAAATGTCAGACAACGGATTACTATCCCGTTTGCTAGTGGCTTTATTGTGATAAAACACCGGCTTAGCCAAATATATGAGAGTGTAGAGTCTTCAGTGGATGAGGAATCTGGAGTGCCAACATTGCGAGTGCATGATCGGGTGACGGTGAAGCAGGATACAGATAAACACATTTCACTACATTGGTCGTCAGATCCTATAAGTGACATGGTGTCAGACTCCATTGTGGCTCTTATTTTGAATATCAACCGAGAAGTCCCCAAGGTAGTTGTTGAATCAGAGGACGTAAAAACTGAGGAAGAGAACGGGAAGAAGGCGGAAAAGGTCATTCATGCACTTCTTGTATCACTCTTTGGGGATGTGAAGCCTGGAGAAAATGGGAAATTAGTGATTACGGTTGATGGGAATGTGGCACAGCTTGATAAACAGAGTGGGGATGTTGAGAGTGAACATGAAGGTCTCAAGGAAAAAGTAAAGGCGGCAATTCGTCGAATCCAAAGTGCAGTGAAGCCAATCCCTCTTTCTGCAAGTTAGCTGCATTGCTTCGATGTTTACGTTGCTGTATTTTGAGTTACTTTTGAATTTTGTAAGTTAACAGATGAATACTAAACCCATGTATGTAAATTACAACAGCTAGACACTTCAATTCAAAGGATTGGGAACCCTAGTATTATTAATAAAAATCTATATGTATAAAGTCAGAAGACCTTAAAATTGGAACATATTTCACATTTACCCTTGGTTAATGAAAATACTAAAACATAAGACACTTTATTAAATAAGGATAAAACAATACATTTATAATATATTAAAATTAAAAGAAAACATTTACCGCAGTTGTCTATATGAAAAAGAAATTTTCAAAGAGGATCCGGAGTAAACAAAATGGAATACATGTTTTGGTAAAATTATATGGGTGTTTTTTTTTCCCCTTCGGATCATATCATTTAAGACAGTTTAATAATGAAGAAGAAAGAAGAGGTTAAATAATAAAAATTTTAAACAGTGTCTACCCTTCGGACCGCATAGCGCAGTGGATTAGCGCGTCTGACTTCGGATCAGAAGGTCGTGGGTTCGACTCCCACTGTAGTCGATTATTTTTTTTTTTTTTTATTTTTTTTTTTTGGGACGAAGTGGTCCATTAAATTTCAATATGTATAAAAATAAGGAATAGCATGGAAGCCTGACTTTGACCACCAAAAAAAAAAAAAAAAAAAGCATGGAAGCCTGAAGCTTACGGTCCCACAGCGAGTAGGAGCTGTAATCTCTCTCTCTCTCTCTCTCTCTCTCTCTCTCTCTCTCTCACTTTCTAGGGTTTTAGCTCTCTCTGCATTCTCAGAAATATTTGAACACTGACTTCTCTCTCTCATTTTACTCCCATTTAGCTGTAATTCAGCTCAACTTTTGTCTTAGGGAGGCCCAACTGTTAATTTTACATGATGCAAAATTTCCATTTGTTTCTGTTTTGTTGTTGTTGTGGATAAACATATTTCAATTTGACATAAGCACCTGTATGAATGACTTTATCTACTTATTGTAATTGAAAAATGAAGTCTTCTGCTACGTTTATCTTTCAGGTTGTTTTTTCCTATTATTTTTGGTTTCTGTGAAGATTGGGGAAGACTAAAGGTAAGAAATGGAACATCTTGTGTTGTGAGAGGCACAACTGTTAATTTTACATGATGCAAAATTTCAATCAATTTCGGTAAGTAAGCACCAAATTTTAATTTGTTTCTATCTTTATAATGGGAAATTGAAGTCTTCTGGTACGTTTATCTTTCAGGTTGATTGCAGGGCTTTACACATTCTTGGTAAAAATGGCTTCCATGGTACAACCCTCACCTCTGAAGCTGCGGGAGGCTTCTGCATCAAGAGAAGATGATAAACTTATCATAATTCCTTTAGGGGCTGGTAATGAAGTTGGCCGGTCTTGTGTGTACATGTCCTACAAAGGGAAAACTGTGTTGGTATGCCATTAACATAAATGCATTATCATTTTTTGAGTATTGAATCTAGAATTCTTCTTCTTCCCTCTCTTGACTCTAATTTTTTTTTTTTTTTTCCTCCTTCTTTCTTGCTTTTGTGATTTTGGGTCACCTTCCCATGAATGATAGTTTGATTGTGGAATTCACCCCGCATATTCGGGCATGGCTGCTTTGCCGTACTTTGATGAGATTGATCCTTCCACAATTGATGTCCTCCTCATTACTCAGTATTTTTTTTTTTTTTTTCATTTTGTATTTATTTGATCGTATGTTTAACTCATAAGTCATAGCATCAATAAAGTTTCTGTTATAAAAAAAAAAAAAAAGAAGAAAAAAAAGAAAAAAAAAAAAGTCATAGCATCAATACTGCAATGTCCTTGCTTTCCCTGCAGCTGTAGTATTTTATGTGTCAGTTGCTTGTGAAATGATAAAACCATCAGACATGACCCTTTGGGTCAAAATATTTCTTATTTTAATTGAATGAGCTAACCATTTCAGTGTTTATTCTGGTTGAGGAGAACTTACTTTGCCTTTCTTTCTCTCTGACTAATTTCTTAGAGTTTTAAGAGATGAATTTTAATAGGAAAACTGCTTTGTGCTTAGGGCCGGTTGTACTATGCCCTTCTTGACAATCGTGTAAAGAATTTTTGTAATATGTAAGAAGTCATGAACCATGCACAATCACATTGTATTCTACACATCAGACTTTTTTTATATATTTGGCAACATGGTTATAGATGTCTCTGATTTCACCTTTTGCTGCCAAATTCATATGCAGAAGTGTCCTAATATTCTGATGATCTCTCTTAGTTTGTATAAATAAATTTTATGATACCTCATTATTGTAGACTCTTCATATTAGGTCATACTTTTGCCTGCAGCTTTCACTTGGATCATGCTGCTTCCCTACCTTACTTTCTTGAGAAGTTTTTCACTTTCTGAATAAATAATTATATAATTAGTTTGTATTTTATTTTCCAGGGAACTAATATCTCTGTAACTTTTGATAGACCACATTCAAAGGCCGAGTCTTTATGACTTATGCAACAAAGGCCATCTACAAGTTGCTTTTGACGGATTATGTGAAAGTGAGCAAAGTTTCCGTTGAAGATATGTTGTTTGATGAGCAGGACATAAATGCCTCAATGGATAAAATTGAGGTTTGTTGTCTTCCCATGACCTATGTGTTCATTGCCACAGGTTTTTGTTCCCAACTGAACCTTGCTGTCACAGATTGTACTAAATTTGAGTTATGTTGTTTTCAATGATGCATGTTTGAACCAACCAAAATTTTCCAGCATTACAGCTTGTAGTTGTGGCTGTGTTTCATAGGTGATGTATGTTTTCTCTTTGCCAAAATTCCCAGTGATTTGTGCAGAAAAAGTAGTGTTTTCAAGAATCTGAGATGTATGTTATGTGTTTCAATTGGCATTTGTTGACCTGGTTAATATTTCAGTTTGGTGCAGGCCAGTTGGCGATATTAGTACTTTGAATTGGTTAACATTTTGCTCATTGATGGACTCTCAACCTCACCATCTTTACATCATTATCCATTTATCTTTATTTAGTAGTCTTAATCTGAATACTGGTGTTGGATCCTTACTCCTTTACACCCAACAAGACATGAATGATTTTCTCATGATTCTTGTCTAACAGTGTATGGTAATTGTAGGTTATTGATTTCCATCAAACAGTAGAGGTGGAGGGCATTCGATTTTGGTGCTATACTGCCGGTCATGTCCTTGGTGCTGCTATGTTTATGGTTGATATTGCGGGTGTTAGAGTCCTCTACACTGGTGATTATTCACGTGAAGAAGACCGGCATCTCCGTGCTGCTGAGACCCCACAGTTCTCCCCTGATGTATGCATTATTGAATCCACATATGGTGTCCAGCACCATCAACCTCGGCACATCAGAGAGAAGCGATTCACTGATGTTATCCATTCAACAATCTCTCAAGGGGGTCGTGTCTTAATTCCTGCTTTTGCACTTGGCCGTGCTCAAGAACTTCTCCTGATCCTTGATGAGTATTGGGCAAACCATCCTGAGCTCCAAAATATTCCTATTTATTATGCTTCCCCACTTGCAAAAAGATGTTTATCTGTATATGAGACATACACCCTTTCCATGAACGATAGGATCCGCAATGCGAAGTCAAATCCCTTTGTATTCAAGTACATATCACCACTAAAGAGCATTGAAAATTTCAAAGATGTAGGCCCGTCAGTGGTGATGGCAAGCCCTAGTGGTCTTCAGATTGGGCTGTCAAGGCAGCTATTTGATATGTGGTGCTCTGATAAGAAAAATGCTTGTGTTATTCCAGGTTATGTGGTTGAAGGGACACTAGCTAAGACAATCATCAATGAACCGAAGGAGGTAACTCTTATGAATGGACTCAGTGCTCCTCTCAACATGCAGGTCCATTACATTTCATTCTCTGCTCATGCAGACTCTGTTCAGACAACTGCATTTTTGGAAGAGCTGAGGCCCCCTAATATAATCCTTGTTCATGGAGAAGCTAATGAGATGGGGAGGCTCAAACAGAAGCTGATGACCCAGTTTGCTGATCGTAACACCAAAATCCTCACCCCAAAGAATTGCCAGTCCGTTGAAATGTATTTTAACTCGCAGAAAATGGCAAAAGCTATTGGAAGGCTTGCTGAGAAGACCCCTGAAGTTGGTGAAAGTGTCGGCGGTTTACTGGTTAAAAAAGGCTTTAGTTATCAAATAATGGCTTCTGATGATCTTCATGTCTTCTCACAGCTGTGCACAGCAAATGTCACCCAACGGATTACTATCCCATTTGCTAGTGGCTTTACTGTGATAAAACACCGGCTTAGCCAAATATATGAGAGTGTAGAGTCTTCAGTGGATGAGGAATCTGGAGTGCCAACATTGCGAGTGCATGATCGGGTGACGGTGAAGCAGGATACAGATAAACACATTTCACTACATTGGTCGTCAGATCCTATAAGTGACATGGTGTCAGACTCCATTGTGGCTCTTATTTTGAATATCAACCGAGAAGTCCCCAAGGTAGTTGTTGAATCAGAGTACGTAAAAACTGAGGAAGAGAACAGGAAGAAGGCGGAAAAGGTCATTCATGCACTTCTTGTATCACTCTTTGGGGATGTGAAGCCTGGAGGAAATGGGAAACTAGTGATTAGGGTTGATGGGAATGTGGCAAAGCTTGATAAACAGAGTGTGGATGTTGAGAGTGAAAATGAAGGTCTCAAGGAAAAAGTAAAGGTGGCATTTCGTCGAATCCAAAGTGCCGTGAAGCCAATCCCTCTCTCTGCAACTTAGCTGCAGTGCTTCGATGTTTACATTGCTGTATTTTGAGTTACTTTTGAATTTTGTAAGCTAACAGATGAATACTGAACAAATGACAAATGCCGTAACTGATTGATGTGTCAATCTACTTGGACTAGTTTTCTGTTTAGATGTTTACAATGCTTTGACCTTCCTGGCTGCTTCTTTTTGATGAATGAGTACCCAAATTTTATTACATGGTCCTTCGTTGAGTCAAGTAGCAGCTGACGTCTGCAAATATCTTTGACTAGCGAGGCACTGCAAATAATCTTGAACACGAGAAAAAAAAGTACAATAACATGCCTTTATTCCAATGCCAAGGCCGCTTCATGAGTATATCCACCCATTTCTGCACTGCCACTGAGTTGAAGAATGTAAAGTCTCATATCTGATATAATAGTGATACCATAAATACTGTTTTGTCATTTTTTACGTAAATAATATATGAAACTAAATTCAAGTTACAACAGCTAGACACTTCAATTCAATGGATTGGAATAATCTTAAAATTGAAGCATTCAAAATTTCACATTTACCCTTGGTTAATGAAAATGCTAAAACATGACACGTTATTAAATAAGGATAAAACAATACATTCACAATCTATTAAAATTTTAAAAAACATTTACCGCAGTTGTCCTCTTCTTTCTTCTGAGACAGTTTAATTATAATAGGTTAAAATCAATTTCAAACACTTTCATTTCATCTGACCGCATAGCGCAGTGGATTAGCGCGTCTGACTTCGGATCAGAAGGTCGTGGGTTCGACTCCCACTGTGGTCGATTAAATTTTACAATGTCCTTATTTTTATTTTTGAAAAATAAGGAATAGCCTGGAAGCCTGAAGCTTACGGTCCCACAGCGACTAGGAGCTGTACTTTTCCGCTCTCTCACTTACTTTTTAGGGTTTTAGCGCTCTCTCTGCATTCTCAGAAACCTTTGAACACTGACTTCTCTCTCTTATTTTTCCCTCTGCTTTATTCTAAATCTTAGGTTCCCTTCTCTTTTTTGTTTTTGCTATTATTTTTGGTTTCTGTGAAGATTGGGGAAGACCAAAGGTAAGAAATGGAACATCTTGTGTTGTGGGTTTTATGTTGTTATTTTTCTTTTCTTCAATTAAGCTCGACTATTGTCTTAGGGAGGAGGCACAACTGTTAATTTTACAGGATGCAAAATTTCAATCAATTTCGGTAATTAAGCACCCAAATTTTAATTTGTTTCCGTCTTTATAATGGGAACTGGTACGTTTATCTTTCAGGTTGATTGGAGGGCTTTACACATTTCTGGGTAAAAATGGCTTCCATGGCACAACCCTCACCTCTGAAGCGGCGTGAGGCTTCTGCATCAAGAGAAGATGATAAACTGATCATAACTCCTTTAGGAGCTGGTAATGAAGTCGGCCGCTCTTGTGTGTATATGTCCTACAAAGGGAAAACTGTGTTGGTATGCCATTAACACAAATGCATTATCTTTTTTTGAGTATTGAATCTAGAGTTATTATTCTTTACTCTAATTTTTTTTTTCTCTTCTTTCTTGCTTTTGTGATTTTGGGTCACCTTCCAATGAATGATAGTTTGATTGTGGAATTCACCCCGCATATTCGGGCATGGCTGCTTTGCCGTACTTTGATGAGATTGATCCTTCCATAATTGATGTCCTCCTCATTACTCAGTATGTTTTTTTTCCTTTTTATTTTATTTTATCGTATGCTTAACTCATAAGTCATAGCATCAATACTGCAATGTCCTTGCTTCTCCTGCTGCTCTAGTATTTTATGTGTCAGTTGCTTATGAAATGATAAAACCATCAGACATGACCCATTGGGTCAAAATATTTCTTATTTGAATTGAATGAGCTAACCATTTAAGTGTTTACTCTGATTGAGTAGAACTTTGTTTTTCTTTCTCTCTGACTAATTTCTTAGAGTTTTAAGAGATGAATTTTAATAGGAAAACTGCTTTGTGCATATTTCCTTGATTTTCTTATCAGTTGAAAAGATTATATCTAATGTAGGACAAGTAGCTCAAATACCAAATTTACAAAGAACTAAATGTCCAATACCAACTATTTACAACAAAGAGCTTTTACACCAAAATGATGTGGGATGAAATAGATAACAACAAGCAATATTCCAGAAGAAGTGATGGTTTGTTAAGAGAAAAAAAGTTATGTCTGAAGTTGAATTAATGGCCAATCAAGGGAATCGGTTTTGGTTTTGAAGTTCTTAAGCTGGAATATGTTATTATGTGTTCAAGGTTTGGAAAGAGGCGAAAACTGAAAATGTTTTGTTTAGATTTGGGTAGCAGAAAACCTAGACTTGGTGACAGCTGTTTGTGGTGTCAATGCAATCAAACTAATGCAGGAATTGAAATCAAAGAAGAGGAAGGAAAAAAAACACAATTGTTAGGAATCTTTCGTCCAAAAAAAAAATGTTAAGAATCACTTGTGACCATAGTTGCATGACATAATGTTCAAATATGGCCTTATACCTTGGTAATTGTTGAAACTTATTTTCCATTAGAAAAAACAAAAAAGAGAGTTAAATTTAAGGTGCTTAGATTCCCAAATTCTTATAGGACTGGACTTTCAAATAGGCATATTTCAGCATATGATGAATAGGTATGTCTGCCGATATTGAATATAACTTTGTATGTAGGTTGAGTGATCCTGAAAAGGTTGGATGTTGTACAAGAAGGATATGTTAGTAAAAATAATTACTTTTTTTTTTCTTTAGATATGGATTTTATGTACGCGAGCTCTTTAAGATGTGATTATTTTAAGAAATTTATTGAATATTGTTGAAGGAAAAAGTCAAATAATATGTCATGAATTCTTCTCATGTTTTTATTTACAAGTGATATTGTCTCCATGATCAATAATTCCTTCTGAAATTTCGCTGCTAAGAGCGGTGCGGTCCCCTTTCCCCTTAATTCTCAGATTAACATATTTTACATTACAAAAGATACAACACATAAAAAATACTAGTAGTAATTGGCATTAGAATCGAAGTGGACCAGCAGTTCAAAAAAGATGCTAATAGTAAATGGGGAATACAATTGAAGTGGACCAGCAGTGCACAAAAGATACATCCCTCATCCTACAGTTGATAGAAAACCACAAACAAAATAAACGAGCAAATATCCAACCATGCAGAAAACATAACAAAGGCCACCAAAACAACAATCAGGAAATCGAAAGGTTCTCTTCTTAGGGCCAGTTGTACTGTGCTCTTCTTGACAATCACGTAAAGAATTTTTGTAACATGTAAGAAGTCATGCGCCATGCACAATCACATTGTATTCTACACATCAGACTTTTTTTTCTTTTTTTTTCATTTGACAACATGGTTATAGATGTGTCTGATTTCACCTTTTGCTGCCAAAGTCATGTGTGGAAGTGTTACCTCATTATTGTAGACTCTTCATCCAATTGTACTAATGTTAGGTCATACTTTTTGCTTGCAGTTTTCACTTGGATCATGCCGCTTCCCTACCTTACTTTCTTGAGAAGGTTTTCACTTTTTGAATGAATAATTATATAATTAGTTGTATTTTATTTTCCAGGGAACTAATATCTCTATAACTTTTGATAGACCACATTCAAAGGCCGAGTCTTTATGACTTATGCAACAAAGGCCATCTACAAGTTGCTTTTGACGGATTATGTGAAAGTGAGCAAAGTTTCAGTTGAAGATATGTTGTTTGATGAGCAGGACATAAATGCCTCAATGGATAAAATTGAGGTTTGTTGTCTTCCCATGACCTATGTGTTTATTGCCACAGGTTTTTTGTTCCCAACTGAACCTCCCTATCACATATTTATACTAAATTTGAGTTGTGTTGTTTCTAATGATGTATGTTTGAACCAACCAAAATTTTCCAGCATTACAGCTTGTAGTTGTGGCTGTGTTTCATAGGGGATGTATATTTTCTCTCTGCCAAAATTCCAAGTGATTTGTGCAGAAAAAGTAGTGCTTTGAAGAATCTGAGTTCAGTTGGCATTTGTTGACCCAGTTAATATTTTAGTTTGGTGCAGGCCAGTTGGCGATATTAGTACTTTGAATTGGTTAACATTTTGGTCATTGATAGACTCAACCTCACCATCTTTACATCTTATCCATTTATCTCTGTTCAGTACAATCTTAATCTTTACATCTTATCCTTTACACCCAACAAGACATGAATGATTTTCTCATGATTATTGTCTAACAGTGTATGGTAATTGTAGGTTATTGATTTCCATCAAACAGTAGAGGTTGAGGGCATTCGATTTTGGTGCTATACTGCTGGTCATGTCCTTGGTGCTGCTATGTTTATGGTTGATATTGCCGGCGTTAGAGTCCTCTACACTGGTGATTATTCACGTGAAGAAGACCGGCATCTCCGTGCTGCTGAGACCCCACAGTTCTCCCCTGATGTATGCATTATTGAATCCACGTATGGTGTACAGCACCATCAACCTCGGCACATCAGAGAGAAGCGATTCACTGATGTTATCCATTCAACCATCTCTCAAGGGGGTCGTGTCTTAATTCCTGTTTTTGCACTCGGCCGTGCCCAAGAACTTCTCCTGATCCTTGATGAGTATTGGGCAAACCATCCTGATCTCCAAAATATTCCTATTTATTATGCTTCCCCACTTGCAAAAAGATGTTTATCTGTATATGAGACATACACCCTTTCCATGAACGATAGGATCCGCAATGCGAAGTCAAATCCCTTCATATTCAAGTACATATCACCACTAAAGAGCATTGAAAATTTCAAAGATGTAGGCCCGTCAGTGGTGATGGCAAGCCCTGGTGGTCTTCAGAGTGGGCTGTCAAGGCAGCTATTTGATATGTGGTGCTCTGATAAGAAAAATGCATGTGTTATTCCAGGGTATGTGGTTGAAGGGACACTAGCTAAAACAATCATCAATGAACCGAAGGAGGTAACTCTTATGAATGGACTCAGTGCTCCTCTCAACATGCAGGTCCATTACATTTCATTCTCTGCTCATGCAGACTCTGTTCAGACAACTGCATTTTTGGAAGAGCTGAGGCCTCCTAATATAATCCTTGTTCATGGAGAAGCTAATGAGATGGGGAGGCTCAAACAGAAGCTGATGACCCAGTTTGCTGATCGTAACACCAAAATCCTCACCCCAAAGAATTGTCAGTCTGTTGAAATGTATTTTAACTCACAGAAAATGGCAAAAGCTATTGGAAGGCTTGCCGAGAAGACCCCTGAAGTTGGTGAAAGTGTCAGCGGTTTACTGGTAAAAAAAGGCTTCAGTTATCAAATAATGGCTTCTGATGATCTTCATGTCTTCTCACAGCTGTGCACAGCAAATGTCACTCAACGAATTACCATCCCATTTGCTAGTGGCTTCACTGTGATTAAACACCGGCTAAGGCAAATATATGAGAGTGTAGAGTCTTCAGTGGATGAGGAATCTGGGGTGCCAACATTGCGAGTGCATGATCGGGTGACGGTGAAGCAGGATACAGATAAACACATTTCAGTACATTGGTCATCAGATCCTATAAGCGACATGGTTTCAGACTCCATTGTGGCTCTTATTTTGAATATCAACCGAGAAGTACCCAAGGTAGTTGTTGAATCTGAGGACGTAAAAACTGAGGAAGAGAATGGGAAGAAGGTGGAAAAGGTCATTCATGCACTTCTTGTATCACTCTTTGGGGATGTGAAGCCTGGAGAAAATGGGAAACTAGTGATTAGTGTTGATGGGAATGTGGCACAGCTTGATAAACAGAGTGGGGATGTTGAGAGTGAAAATGAAGGTCTCAAGGAAAGAGTAAAGACTGCATTTCGTCGAATCCAAAGTGCGGTGAAGCCAATCCCTCTTTCTGCAACTTAGCTGCAGTGCTTCGATGTTTTTGTTTCTGTATTTTGAGTTACTTTTGAATTTTTTAAGCTAACAGATGAATACTGAACAGTGAACAGTAACACTACCAACTGACAAATGCAGTAACTGTTTCCTTCCTTTAATCATCTATGTGTCAATCTACTTGGCTAGTTTTCTGTTTAGATGTTTACAGTGTTTTGACCTTCGTGGTTGTTTCTTTTTAATGAACGATTACCCAAATTTTATTACATGGTGCTTAGCTGAGATCTGCAAATATCTTTGATTGGCACTGCAAATAATCTCATAATCGACATCCGTTGGCCATTTTACTTTTACATTGGTTTTTAATTGGGGAAACATTTTCACTTTCACTTTTAGCGGGCAATAAGGGATGGTTTTTATTTTTTATTTAATTAATTTATAATTTTTTTTTTTCTTTACTACAATAAGAGATGTTTGTATTGTACGCCATACAAAGTATGTTTCAAAAGTAATAAATTATTCAGCCCATATTTTCTCTATATAATTTTTTTTTTTCCTTATACCTCCAATAAAAGTACTAATTTCAAGGATTCATCATGTTTCTTTGGATCAATTTCTGAGAAAGGAGATAATTCCTTACGTAATTGAATTTTAACCTGGCAGAGAAAATCCGGATGCACGTTAATTTTGTGCAGAATATGCCTTGCTTAGAAGAGAAATTGTATTCTAGAGAAGTGAAGTTAGTATTTCCATTTTTGTTTAGTTGAATAAGAGACTGAAAAGTATCATTTTCAAGGAAAAGGGCTCATGAAATAAAAATTGAATGGGGGAAAAAATATGTATTCAATCCGAAAGTTTTAGCCTAGTTTCGTGCCGGAAGTGATTTTTTGCCTTTATCTTTTTGTTTTTCTTTTCAAATGGAATATTTGAACAAATAATTAGTTTTAATGGCACATCTGGACAAGAATTATGAAAAAAAAAAAAAAAAAAAATCATTTATGCAAAAACTCATAACTAACATGTTAAGAGTACATACAGCTAATTTCGTATAGTGAAAGTTATACACACATAACAAATAATACATGAAAAGGGTTTTACAATTTCTACAATTGAATTTGAATTTGAACATGGAACAATATCACGCAAGCATCCTCCAAGTTGGCACCCAAATCGTGGCGACCTCCAACTCCGACTGGCCTACAAGAAGAGAATATAATAAACACAAAACACAGCAAACTACATTAAATAGGTATTGGATCATTTTCAGAGCACTCAAGTAGAGATGCTTCATAAGACTCAATAGGAAGTTTTAGATTTAACAATAGTGAACAACTCCAGTAATTTTTTTTACGTAGCAGCATGCTTCCAAACTTTTCTTACTTGCAAAATATACTTGAATATCTCAGACTTCTACTTAATAAAAACATAAACAAAACAGAAAACCAGTTTTGACTTTGATGCTATTCATCACAGAATTTGACCAAAGACAACTCAATTCAAGGTGACTTGGTAATGCAGCAAAATAGTAGCAACAAAGTCGTAGTAAGGCTAATTGTCTTCCATGCAGGGTTACTATTTAAGTAGAGCAAATATATACGAAGATATTGTAAGAGAACTCAATGGCTTCTGTCCGACTCAGAACCATTATAGGTACTGCCGTGACTCCTCCCACGTCAGCTTTTCTGTTCTTTTTCTGGGCCTTCTTAGAAAAAAAAACAAAGACAATAAATTTAGTGATGACAGACCATACTTACTATGCCTTGCTTTCGAGCAAGTGTAAATACAAGGTAAGATATATAAAACTTTTAGAACACTAGCCATATTGGGGGTGTAACCCAAGACAAGAACTCAGGTGGATGGTGAATGCTCTTAAGTACTACCACTCGAACTACACGCCTCTTCCAAGACAACATTCTACTAGTAAAGCAGTCAACAACACATGATTAACATACACAGCACTCAGCAGACTACATAGTATGTTGACAGACTAAATGGTTGACACATTCTTTGTTACAGAGCTTAAAGCATAATTCAGATGGTGGTGAGCCACTCGATGGAATTGTCAGGATAACTAAACAGCGATGACAAATTAATAAGACATGGAAAAACAACTTGTGGTAAAGAGGCTTAGAAGACTTGTAATAATTCATTTCACAAGGAACTAACAGAAGCAACACCCCTCTCCCGAAAATAGAAAGAAAAACCAAATATAGAAATCAATAGGAAGTCAGCAAAAGTGCAGACAACTAACAGCTTAACAGCCAGGGAACACCAGCAGTAACTTCAACACAAACAACACCTGCCCAAACTTTTTTCTTTTGATTGGAAACACAAATATTTTATTCAGAATCTATAAACTAAAGTACAACAACAGTGTTCAAGCTGTCCACTAAAGTACAAACAATATCCATAACCAGACAGCTCTTTCCAAACATCAAAAGGTATAAATAAATAAAAGAATACAAGTTTATAATAACAGAACCCCGGAAAATAATAAGCTATGGAAGCAAAAAATGAATTAATCGAAAAAAGAAAAAAAAGACTCAACCTATCTGGCTTCTATACATAACCTCATCATTTTAAGTTTCCTAATCCCCCACCTGAAACTTCAACTAAAATCCAAAACTCAGGGCTTCATTTCAATCACATACCTTTTCTACCTGGTTTCAAATAAGCACTGCAAACTCTGGCGCCCTAATCTCATGCTTGGTGAGACTCCACTGTTTCTCCACAGTGAAAAATTACTTATATATGCCCAAAAGAAGATAAGACTGAAGGATTCTGTAGGCAATCAAGAGTCTGATCTGGAAGTTGTGAACGATGAGAGAAGACCTGCAGCCTGGGCAGGTAGAATGTCACCAAATGTCGACATGGCGGCTGCTGATCTATCCTTGAATATGCCCACTTGCCCATCTGTTAGCATTGATCCCAGTTTCAATGTGCTCTCTCCAAATATGCTTCTAGCCTGCCAATTACAAGGAACATCATATTCACAACCTGGCTATCCAAATATGGCAAACAAGCAGATAACCATAAAAAATTTCTCCATATAAATCCTATATGCAGTAGACTCGCAAATCAAAATCAAGTTGACACAAAAGAGTAAAAATTGTATACCATACCACTCAAGTCTGGATGGTATTAAACAATATTCACACATAAGAAGTTTATGAGAATTTTGTATCTAAAATCAGCATATTGCCATCANCTTCCAAACTATAAACTTTGGATATACATCAATAGACCTGGCAATGTACTGTGCTTTAGCATGTTCGTATTGTGTGGAAATATACTAAACCCAAACCAAGAATAACATAAACAAAATATAATATATTGCCATAAAAACTGTGTCCAACACATTATATATCAGATACAACAATCCAAAACATGTTAAAGAAATACAACCCAAAAAAATGTATACTCTGAAGAGTTTTTTAAAAGGAAAAGAAAAAAAAGCATCTATCATGAAGAAAACATGTCACTAACATATTAACCTGGTTCACCAATGGCACTGACTGAACCTTTGAGATAAGGTGTCATCATAAGTTAACCCATTACAGATCCGAACCGAAAATACTCCACCAGAAAACTTAACTTTTAGTTCATGTCAGTGTTGTGCTATTGTCCCATGTATGACTTCCCCAAGTCTAATAATGCCATTAAAAATTTACATCTCAAACAACATATGCATTCCTATTCCAATATGAAATCAATACTTGTTTAAATGCAACTACGAAAATAGGAAGAACTTGTGACAAGAAAAACTAAAGAGATAGAAAGCCTTGCCTGCATGAAAGATTTAAAAATTGGTACTGCAACCCCAAAACTCGAGTTATCATCCAAATCAAGCTTACTGGACAGGTCTCCATTTGCATAAGATTTCCAGGTACTTCTCGAAGAAATATCATCTGAAGATGTTGGAATGGACGTCTTAGCTGTCCCTCTTGAAGACAATGCTGGGGCACTGGAACACCAAAATGAAGTCAAAACTATGAACCCAATATTGAATGGTACCCTTTGGCAATAACTATTTTTGGCCAGAGTTAAAACTGGAAAACACTAATATGCAGTCATATGTAACTGATCAGCCAGTTCAATTCAATTTATATGTATAAGAAATTTGAAAAGACTCAAAATTGATAACACATGCCTGTGGACACCATGTAAAGGGGTTGCTCAAAAAGTAGAAAATAATTTGAGTTTCAGAAAACGTACCTGATGGGAAGGTACTTGAAGCGAGGAACTGAAGAGCATCTCATTATATTGGACTCGGAATTAGTAGGAAGTTTTTGAACAGTATCTGTATACATGCGATTAAGTTGCACAAAGAATCCGAAAAGGACAGCATGCCGTAGGTATGATTGCCTCTCATTTTCCCAGAGATATGGCTCATACCTGATATGAGATAAAGTAAGAAAACACAAAGTCAAATGCCTAATTAGTTACAAAATTATTTTAAAATGCTATGAATAATTGATATACAACACAATATTATAGATATCCCTCCATTTTATTTTTGTTTTAGCAGCACTCTGGCTTAGGAATCTAAAGACACATAGCCAGAACAACCAAGCCATGAACTCTTGATCTCACCTCCCAATCTTATTCTAAAAGGAGGAGGAGGTGCCACTAGGCTCAAGAGCCACTGGAAATGCACATAACAGAATATTATAAGATTTTCTCTTAGGCGAGATCCAGCTCAGGATTGCCACAGGAAAAGAAAAAGATCCAGCACAGGATACTTGTCGGTGCATTCATAATATCACCACACATCATTCTATCCCCTATCAATACTAGTCACTATCACTTTTTCCTAGGTAAGATAAAGATATTAGCTAATTTTTTTCCCTATAAGATCCAATACGCATTGTGACCAGAATATTAGCTAGCCAAGACATAACCTGGAAACTCCTGAATATTCATTTTCCTCTGAAAGCAACAATTAGGGACAGCCTTTTAACGGGAACAATGGGGGAGAAACATGCATGTAAGGAGACACCACTCTCAGATCCAAACTTTTGGAAAATCTTTATACTCTTTAAATTTTATTCACAAGAATGAACAAACTCACGTAAGCCAATCTATGGGATCCAATCTTTGTGAAAGGCGATTTATCAACCCATCAAAACGCTCTCTAATGACAGACTTCACGTGGCTTTGTTCCTGCTTCCGTCTGAAAGGACTTTTTGCCTTTAGGTTTATAGATGGCTCCTCACTCACATTGGAATCACCCCCAGAAAGAACATCAACAACAAATCTCAAATCTAACAAAACTTGCAAAACTCCTTTTTCAGACACTTCAGTTCCACCAGCCTCTAGAGTAGAAAGGAAGTCCCCATAAATATCGATGACCTACGTGAAAATATTGCAATCACATAAACAATCAAAGAGAAATAGTTGAGAGTAGAAATCACAACTATTGTTTAACAAAACAACTTGCAACTTCTTCATTCTTCACATAAATATCACAAAGTAAACACCTCTGAGAGTGCAAGATAAGAAGATAGAGTTCAAGCTAAGTGATAGTAACAATTTTTTTTTAGAAGAAACAAAATTAAGACAAAAAAGCGGGGGTATTCAGAAAATTACAAGTAAGAATAAAAAACTGATGGTTAATGGCCTTTGGGTCTAGTGGGTGGCATGTGGAATAACATACTGATGGTTAAAGCTTGAGAAATAACAAGGATGGGTCAGATTTGGGATTTAGGATTTCGTTGGGAAAAACAATTACATATTGATGAATACAGAAAAGATGAGTGAAGTCAGACATCAAGCTGAGTTACATACCTTTTCCAACAACTTTGATGCAAACTTGTGCAGAATTGTTTTGTCAAGAACATGACCTCCAATTCGATGAACTTCTTTGCATACACGGAAGAGAAACGAGGTTACATAGAGGGAAGGCATGCATGGGAGCCAAATTCTCAGGTCTGATTGGTTATCATCAGACTGCTCTTGCTTAACTACTGTCTCTTCCCAACCCTGCCCAAATAATGAAAATTATGGTAAATTGTATTCTAATCAACATCATACTTGCAAACGACAAACAGCATAGCGTAATATACCATCAACTTGGTCTTAAACAGAACATAAGCACTCCAATATCTTGGTCAGCAGATGGATGAACACAAAATGTTCTTCAGAAATACTAATAAAACGTGCACTTAAACACACTACTATGTTAAGCCAACCCATGGATTTGCTTTAAAAGCAAGCAACCAATTTTACTTCTTCAGGTCTGTTTCATTTAACACCATATCATTAGTCCTGCATTTGTAGGTATAGACAAATTTTTGTGATGAATGTTTGTTTACCATATCATTAGGCCCACTTTCCAATAATCACTGATTATAGGGTGGTTGCTGACCAATTATCAAATTATAATAATCAAGACCACCTTGCAATATCAAGTTTAGGCTGTTCAGCTTCGAAAGTCTCTAAAGCCCTTTCATTTCTCTTTTTTCTAACTGAAAACAGATGAAAAGGATCTTTTGCACTTCCCAATTAGCATCCAACAACTAGTTTATTACCAGTCATGTAAGCTCTCAATTTATTTCACTTATACTAATTAAAAGGCATAGTTAATTGATAGCAGCACCGAAAAAGATACACACAGAAAGCAGTGTGTTAAATGCAACTTACCCTCAGAGGACTTGATGATGACAAAGCATAATCTTTTTCAAGATCATCAGAAAGAATAACTGAAAGCTCATCGGACAACCATGACATCCACAAACCATGCGCTCTAATGCGGAGATCTCGCATAGTTACATTAAGTTCTTCAAGTTTAGGGCTTGCACTTTGGCTTGCTCCAAGCAATGCAGCAGTAGCAGATGAAGTGTGCCTTTTAGAACCCAAGGGGCTATCAAACACGGGAGAATCAGTGGGGGCTCTAGATTGTCTCAACATGGATGGTAACTTATCGAAAACTGCAGACCCAGTTGCATTTGCCCAAGACCTTGGAGGGCCAAGTATGATGGGAATGTGTTTGGAGTGGTTCTGCAATGCAAACAAGAGTCTCCCAATGAAAAGTGCCCTCTCAACGGTTACCAGCCCTTGCTTGTCTTTGCCACTTTCCAAATTCCCAAGCTCACTATTCAGTTGCATCAATATAACAGATATGGTTTGGTAACATTTATCTTGTAGATAGGGTGCCAGATCCTTTAATCTAAGGGCTGCCTTTGGAGATTCTAAGAAACACAGTAAGTCATCAAGAACCCCCTGACAGCTACCATCCACAGCATCCCTAATACCACTAGCTTGAGGACCAAAATAGAAATTGAGACAATTCTCTTCACAAGGCAGAGCAGAAGTACCCTTTTTACCATGATTCGATTTGGCTTCTACAAACCAAATTCCACCACCAGCACCAAGAAAATCAATGGGTTCACCCTCCTTAACGTTCACGGCCCTCGTGAGCTCCTCAAACCTGCGGTCCACAATCACCTTCATCCTCCCGACAAATGCTGGTTCAAAGATACTGTCCCATAGGTCCGAATCGTCTCCCAGAACAAGTTCACTCATTCTACTCCAAGGCAGGTCAATGTTGGACCCGAAAACATTCTTGAGCCACTCCAAGCTCCCTTCTAATACCTCTTTGCTATTCATAGTCTCCCTAATCAACTTCTCAGCTGAGGCGAGCTCATGGCCGCTGCCAATGGCATCAATGAGAAACCTCCCATTGATCTTATCCACCATCTGGCCTCCACAGTCCTTAAGCCACGAGCGACAAGCCTTGGCAATATAATCCTTCTCCAGCATTCCCATGGCGGCCTCCAGCTTCTCCCTGAACGAGTTCCAAAGCTTGACCTCCTCATCCGGGTTGGGAATTCCACCAAACAGTTGAGATGCAGGTGGGGAACCCAAAACCACTTTGTAAAACAACGGCATGTCGTTAAACACCCGCAAGAAGAGCTCCCCAACCTGCCCCACAGTCACTTGAATCACCCTCAAGGCCTCGCACAGCACCGAAACGACGTCGGAGCACTGCGCATCGACACCGCAGGCGTTGAGTATCTGCAAGACCCACGACTTCCGAGTCTCGAGGAAGAGCGAGAGGACGTGCTCGGGGCGGAGGTCGTCGATCAGAGCAACGGCTGCCAATGCGTCGGCGTAGGAGGAGATGGGCAGCTGGAGCTCCCGATCGAATAGGCGGTCGCGGGCGCGCTGAGAGATCTGAGACTTGAAGCTGTCGACGATCTGCCACTGGTGCTGGAGCAGAGGGAAGTTGGAGAGGAAACGCACGTGACCGGGGAGCGTGAGGATGGAGTGCACGTGACTGGCGCGGGAGTAGCGCGCGGCAGACTCGAGGAACATGGACTCGTCGAGGCAGCCCCAGATGTTCTCGGGGGTGTCGACGAGGTACTTGACCCGGCAGGCAATGCCGTAGATGCGGTGGCGGGTCGGGTCGTGGCGGGAGGGGTCGGGCGGGTCGGGGGTGGAGGCGGAGGAGGAAAGGGAATCGATGGAGGCGTGGACGGAGGAGATGTTGAGGGAGATGGAGTGGGAGGAGCGCTTCATGAGGACGATGGAATCGGCGGAGTCGATGAGATCGCGGTAGCGGGTGCCGACGAGCTGGCGGAGCTCCTCCATCTTGGATTGGATCTGGGTTCGGGTGGTGGACTCGACGGTTCGGATCTCGGAGATGGGTTTGGAGCGGAAGAGGGCCTCGGCGTCCCTGGAAGCCGCGGCGGCAGTGGCGGAGGCGGCGGAGGTGGCGCCGCCACTGAGGCCATCGCCGGAGCTCACTCTCATTATCGATGGTTGGGATTTTTGGGCTGGGTGAGTTCAGAGATGACGAGGCGGTTGCGGTTGCATTTGCAGTGGATCAAAACGACATCATTCTCCCTCTTTTTTGTGTTTTTGATCAATTCGTTGGTCCTTTATTAATCGAATCGAAGTTGTAAAACTCTAGTCTAGCTGCTAATTTTGCCTGGTAGATGCTCAACTTGGGCCTGCATATCTCTGATATCTTAGCTGTGGGCGTTTTTAGTCTGTTTGTTTTTGGGCCCTCATTTGTTGCGACTCGCGAGAGAGACAGATATTTAAAGTAGAAGAAATCTCAATTTTGCTGACACAACACAACTACAGATTTTCATGCAATCATATATTTTGAATACCTTTTTGGTCATTGTATTTTACACAAAATTTCAATTTAGTCACTGAGAACAAATTTAGCTAAATTGATCATTGTATATATTTACAGTTTGTTTTCATTAAAAATTTAACGATGAACCTATAAATTGTAAATTTTGCTTAAAAAGTGACTGATTTAGCTAAATATTTATCTTTGTGACCAAATTGAATTTCCATGTAAAACCTAACGACCAAAAAATCATTTAATACATAAACCTCCATAAAAGATAAAATACATATATATTTATTTATAATAGCGTAGGTGCAAGAAGGTGCAGTTGCACCTCCTGTCAAGGGAAAATCTCTTAGAGAGGCTGGAATATACATGTGCCCACTCCTAAGAGGCTTTGCTTTTTTGTTTGCTTGCATTTTGTTTATGTTTTGTTTTTCATGAATTATGAATGACCTTAGTATTGTTTAAATTCTAAGGGTATTTACTTTTAGCATTTTAAATACTGCCCCTCCTCTAAAAATTCATGGCTCTGTCATCATTTATTTATATATAAAAAGATAGAGGTCTATTTATATATAAAAATATAGAGGTACAGAATGATGAAACATTCAAAATACTAAAAATATCCTTAGTTAATGAATTTATTTGCAAATGAAATTTTTTTTATTAAATAAAGATAATATAGCAAATTAACAATTTTTCATATTTAAAAATTTTTAAAATAAAAAATAAAATAACAACATGGATCACATTTTCTTGGTACACAACAACCAAATCATTTTCCTCTTTTTAAGAAAAAAGACAAATATATTATCCGATAGACAAAATGTCAAATACATATGATTTCATAAATAAATTTGAAACTGCCGTAGAAGTGGGTGTAGAAAAAGTGAGAAAGCACTTTTGATAAGAACCACACAACATTTCTTTGGAGAAGGACCCATGATCAGTATTATTGAGTGCATTGAATTAGTTGTTATGATAATAAATAAATAAATAAAGGTTTATTTGTTGAAATGCCCTTTGTAGTTTTTAAATAGTTTTAGTTTGCCTCATGACTTTTTAAATGACTCAATCTCCTCCTTGAACTTCCACAATGTGATCAAGGTTGCCCTATTCTGTTAGTTTTCAGATGAAAATCGTTAAATCAGATGACATAATATGAGTATTTTGGTAAATGTAACTACTAAAAATTCAAATTAAATATAAAAAATTCTTGAAATGTTTACCATGTTTAAAAATATATAAAATAAAAATAAGTTAGGAATAAATTTTTAACAACACTCAGCAGCCCATCCCAACTCCTGAGCTAGACGATCTTGTCAAGCCCCTCATCTTCTCTCTCTTCCCACCAATTCTCCCTCTCATCTCTCTTATCTCTCCATCACTTCCCCTATTATCTCTCTCATCTCTCCCTCTTTTCCCGTGCAACTTAGATATGGAGGAGAGAGTGATGCCAGATAAATATCTCCCCAAAATTGTACCATGTTCTTCCACAAAACCGAAGCCAACCCAAAGTCCACCATTTCCAAAATTTATAAAACTCCTCAATAAGTAACTCAATAAAGTTAAAAATAAAACAGAAGAGCAATCAATACATAGTATGTGGGTGATGAATGATGAGTGATTGAAGAGCAAAATAAGAAGGGGTGTGTAGGTGATGATGATGGAGGATGAGTGATTGGAAAGAGAACGGGGAATGGAGGAGAGAGATGATCCCGATGACGATGAAGTAGAGGAAGGTAACGCGGAGGATAGAGGATGGTGGTCGACGTTGTTGTCCAGGTTGCTGGGTTTTTAATTTTTTTTGTTCAAAAAATTAATTAATTTTTAAACATTTAAAATAATTTCTCTAAAGAAAAAAAAATATTTATTTTAAAACCACCTATGCCACATTAGTTGATTTAATGATTTTTATTTGAAACTAACAGAATGGAGCAACCTTGGTCACATAATGGAAGCTCAGGGGAGAGATTGAATCATTTAAAAAATAAGGGGAGGGGACAAACATAGCCTATTTGGAAACCACAACATTTGAACAAATAAGCCCAAAAAAAAAAAAACAAAACAAAAGAATTTTTAACCGAAATGGTCCTTCAACTATTGCTCGAGTTTCATTTTGGTCAACAAATTAAAATTTTCATAATAGTACTCCAACTCTCTATTATCAAAATGGTCGTACCGTCAAAGTTTGATAATATTATTATTACCTTAAATTGAGGAGTAAAATTATTCATATGAATTAAAGTATTAATACAATAATTAAAATTAAAGGAAATAATTATAAAAATATGAAAAATTAAAGAGATGTTCGTAATTTTTTTTTCTTTCCATTTATGGAAAACTCAAGGAATGTGCTAACAACTCCTAGAGACTTCAAATCCATGGATTTGTTCACTCAACAAGCTGGTTTTGGCTCCTCTGTTACCAAGATGGCTGATTCTAGGTATGCTAGATATAATTTATATAAATTTAAAGTCATTGTTGGGTTCCCTCAGCTAATACTTTGTCAAATGCTGGAAAATAGTGGCTTGTTCATAATGGCTCAGTGTGAAGAAATCTTCCCTAGGAGAGGCTCAAAACGCACACATGACCAACTTATATGGCAGACAAGTAATTGTGTTCAACGGAACAATGGACAGAGAGAGGAATTAGGTGAACAACTATCAGTGGGTTGCGGGGATGGACTAACTTTGACGGTTTTGCTCCTCAATTTCACGAAATAATTGACAGACTTTGACGGTCGGACCGAAAAATTTAGTCAGTAGACCAAAATAAAACTCGAGCAATAATTGGAGGTGACCAAAAATTTAGTCCATGAAAAGTTTCGATAAAAAACCCTATATATATTTAATGATTTATTGACCCAGAGTCTTGTAAATAGGTCAAAATAAATTTCCAATATGGGACAAAGTTCAACTCAAACTTGCTTATAAAACAACATCAGTTAATATAAAGCTCTTCTAAGTTTAGATTTCCTTACTTAAATCAATCCAGACCAAATTAATCTCTCACAGATGTCCTTGTTTGAATTGAAATTGTGGTATTTTTTGGGTACTTCTTAGCTGATCTCGACTGTGATTTGCCTGATCTAAGGTAATTTAGTGTTGCTTAGGTGGCATAGGTTTAACCTTTGTATAGTAAAGGAATTAGAATGCAAAGAGAACTAAATTAGTTTTATCAAACTGTTTTTATTTATTTTATAATTGGGGTAAATTATGAATGTAAAATCATCAACTTCCTAGTCTAGTTGTCTTTGTTAATTTTCATTTCTCCAACTTATTGTGCTGTATCAAGGCATGATCGTAAGTGGATTGTCAGTGCTTTGAATTAGTTGTGATAAGAAAAAAAGGGCATTCCGCACTCACTGGCGGACCCAGTAAGGCCCAAGGAGGTACAACACCTCCCTTAGCCGGAAAAACCATTGTAGGTGCTTCAAATTGCCCATTTGCTCAACTGGTGCACAGATTACCTTATTTCCATTTTCAACATTTAAGTAAATGTCTTTGTCCTTTTACTTTTATTTATTTTTATATTACTCCATTTACTTAAGTTTACAATGTAAATAAGGAAGTACCTCCCATTTGGATTCAAATAAAAATACTAGAAAATCAAATTCTCACCAAATCAAAATATGAAAATTCGATTTTAGTGCAAAATACGATTTAGGCTAAAAATGATAGCTCATTAAGTCAGTATATATTTCATAGTAAAATCCCATAAAATCAAGTTTTCATATTTGATGTGTAAGGAATAAAAGCCGCCAAAAATTATCTTGAGAAAATGATTATTCCAAAAAACCATTTTTCATACTTAGTCAATATTGCACCTCCGCTGAAAAATTTCTGGGTCCGCCAGTGCCCGCACTTGATTTTCCTTATGTCTTTTTTCTTTTGACTGACCTATAAATTAGTCACTAACGACCTTGTCTAATAAACTCTCATGACTTGCCAATTGCTTTGACCTCCAAAGTTTACCAAACAAATAGAAATAGTTTGTTAATAATTGTATTCCCTATCATAATTTACTTCTTCATTCATTATTTATAGGTATAAAAAATCATTAACTTTCTTTTGATTAGTGTAGTCCACCAAAAAAAAAAAAAAAGATTTTGGGATCTGCTTGATAAAAACCCACACGATTTTTTTACGAGGATGGACCACGAGTGTGTTTTCTAATTAGTGGCAAGCATAGGCATCACCCCACACTTTCTTTCATTTCCAGTCTTTTTTCCACTTGGCGGATCTTAATTCAATAAAGGGAAGGGTTGTAGGTGATTTAAAATGAATTTTATGAGTCTAAGCTCAATTTATTAAAAATTTTAAGAGATGCATTAGACAGGATGTACTTTTCTTGGATATCAATGCTTGTAATCGGGGTCAGGCTTTACGTCCCCCCTTCTTTTTTCAGTTGTTAATCAATAAAGTTATCCCTTGTACCGCCGAGGTTTCTTCCACACAAAAAAGAGACGCTTCGGAAATACAAGTCTACTGAGTTAGAATTGGATGAAAGACAAAAGAATGCAGATGGATAAATAATTCCAATCAATACGATCAGATGCTTGTTTATATGTTTTTCTTAGGAAAGAAGATAACAACTCATGACGGATGAGAATATTACAAATCTTGAATTAGTAAGAAAAAGGACAAACAAAAAACATATAGCAAGAATCAAAATCCAGGAGGAGGAAGACAGTAGATGAACATAGCCAAATCACTGCATGTGTATCAAAGGGTTGGTTTATTGAGTTCAAGAACGCCTCCTCACACATAAAAACAATTGAATACTCTGAAACTGACTCATAATTTAGTTTGGATGAGGTAAAATAACTAGAAATTTAGTTAAAAGTCGAGAATTTAAGAGAATTAAGAAATTGACAATTTCCTTGTTTGACAACTTAAACGCGGAATTTATTAACTGATGTGTGGAAAAAAATCATGGAAATTAGGACATCAAATTCTCGAGTTTAATTTCCACCAAAATAGGCATCATTTCACAATTTCCATAGTGCCATTTACAAAATTCGACATACATAAATTCAAACACTGAAATCTTAAATTGCCAAAAATTGAAATGATGGAAATCTAAATTCCATCATTTTAGAATCCTATGTAATTTTCAATTTCTTTATCTAAATGGAGGATAATAGTGTGCCTTTTTCCCAGAAAACCAAATAGAGGATAATAGTGTGCCTTTTGCCAAAAGAAAGTCTAATGAAAAATAAAGGCTTATTTATGTACATTCCCCATGTGCTTTCAAACTTGTCTCAGATTACCATATGTGTTTGAAAACGTCTCAAAGTACCCTCTAACCTTTTAAAAACCGTCTCACGCTACCTATTCTGTTAGTTTTTTTGACGTTCCGTTACGAATGTTGGGCCCCACTTTCTTTTTTCTTCTTTTTTTCTCCTCCTTCCCCTTCCCCTCATTCCAGAACAGCAGCCCCTCCCCTTTATTACTGTTCATAGCTTATTTACGCTCCAAAACTCAGAAATTTCTCATAACCAATACAACTAGCAGCAAGAACAACTCGAGAGGTTGAAAAATCATACCTAGATCGAAGCAAATGGTGCTCGGAATCTCCCAAACGAGCGATGGAGATTTTGGGTAAAAACCGACCAATTTCTTGCTTTTTCCAGCAATTCTAGACGACGGTTGGCAGGGGTTGAGATGTGAGGCTAGTAGAGGACAACGTGCTGGTTCTTTTGATACCCATGTCGTCGCTTGGGGTGGCCGAATGAGGAGATGGCGGCCCAAAAACTGGTCGGATGAATAGTAACAAAGCTGTTCTTGAATTTGGGGGAGGGGGGAAGGAGGAGAAAAAAGGAAGTGGGGCCCAACGTTCGTAGCGGAACGTCAAAAAAACTGACGGAAGGGGTAACGTGAGACAGTTTTTAAAAGGTTAGAGGGTACTTTGAGACGTTTTCAAACACAAGTGGTAATCTGAGACAAGTTTGAAAGTGCAGGAGGCATGTACATAAATAAGCCAAAAATAAATGACATTTTGCGAAAATATGTCCTACACGTTATGAAAGACTAGTATAAAGCTTTTTTAAATCTTTGTCATTTGCTCCACTGAACTCCTTATTCACGTTTTGTTTAAGTGCAAGTATGTGAGAAGAGAAGATCCCGTTTGGACACGTCCTCTCCCCCAAAGATGTATAAATAGCACTCTAGATGACTCATTATTGCTCACAGTCACAGAGTAAGTAGTTGATATAATTTAGCTCATGAATATTGGTAGCACTGTTGTCAGGTTTCTAAGCATTGCCACCTTATTTACCATTTGCTTATTATTATGCAATGCAAATCTGAGTGCGCCTTGCAAGCAAAATGAGAGACAAGCACTTTTGAAGTTTAAGCACGATCTTTATGATTCTTTCAATAAGCTTTCATCTTGGGCTGGTGAAGGAGATTGTTGCAATTGGACGGGAGTTGTCTGCGACAATTTAACAGGTCATGTCCGCGAGCTCCACCTTGGCGGAGATATATATGACGTGGCTTTCAGTGGTAAGATAAATCCATCTCTGCTCAATTTAAAGCATCTTATCTACTTGGATCTAAGCAACAATGATTTTCGAAGAATGCAGATTCCTAGCTTCTTAGGTTCTCTCAAAAGTTTAAGATATCTTAACCTCTCAGAGTCGTTGTTCATCGGATTAACTCCTCATCAATTGGGAAATCTAAAAAGTCTACAGGTTCTTGATCTGCACGATGACCCGGGGATTTACGCCCATTTGGAGGTTGAGAGCCTTCAATGGATTTCTGGTCTTTCTCAATTGCAACACTTGGACATGAGTGGTGCAAATCTTAGCAAAGCATCTGATTGGTTGCGGGTGACAAACACACTCCCGTCTTTCGTGGAGAACTTGGATATGTCTTTTTGTGGACTTTATCACATACCTGGTGGTATTGCCAACATGACTAATCTTAAATTCCTTCATCTCCAGTACAACTCTATCAATTCTACTATACCTAAATGGTTGTACAGGCTTAGCCACCTTCAGTCCCTTATTCTTTCCGGCAATTCTTTTCATGGTGAGATCTCGTCTTCCCTTGGAAACCTCACATCCATTGTCAATCTTGACTTAAATTCTAATCAAGTTGCAGGGAATATCCCGAACTCTTTGGGAAATCTTTATAAGTTGACTACTCTTGATATGTCGGAGAACAATCTCATTGAGTCTGTCAGGGAACAATCTTTTTGGCCATTTAACAGATTAGCTTGATCATTTTGAAAAGTTGCGCGTCCTTGATCTTTCTCATAACTCAATATCAGGTTCCCTTCCACACTGTCGTTTGGCAATCTGTCATGCCTAGAAGTTTTGAGAATTGGTGTTAATAATTTAACAGGTGTTGTCTCTCAACTACATTTCACTAATCTTACAAGATTGGTGGAATTTCAAGCAAGTGGAAACTCATTGACTCTTGAAACTGTGATAAAAAATAATAGTTTTCATTTTTCCGTAAAGCCAAATACAAAACATTTATATTATAAATAACATATAAACAGATTGGAAAGCTTTGAAGGTATAATGAAATTGAAGAAAACAAAATAATAGATAAGTAAAAGAAAAATAAATAATAAGTAAGAAGGTGAGTTTGGTACGGTGAAGCACGTCAAAGACGATGTCCTAAAGCCTTTGTAGCCTCCCTACGTGCAGGTACTGACGGTCTACAAGACTCCAAGATATGACCCATTGTACACAAACTCAGGATCCGCTATGAGCACGTTCATAGACAGATATAGGTATCCAAGTCACATAACCATTGCCCAAAATAATAATAATAACAAGTAGAGAATATATGTAAAAGTAGAAAATGAGCGAATTAGAATGTGTATGTGATATTCTGATAGTGTATTGTGTGTGTTTCAAATATGAATGAAGAGTGGCCTTTTATAGGCATCCAAAAATATGTAACCTTCACCAACCATAAAAGTTCACCAAACAAAAAATTAAGGCGTTCACCAACTAGAAATAAAACCTAAATATTAAATATTTATAACCCCACAATAAATAAAATAAAACAACTAAAATAACTAAGTAAATAAAACGGTTAAATTTTTACAACCTTTTAAAATTCCAACAGAAACTACTCCACACTGGCTTCCTCCATTCCAACTTTCTATTTTGCTTTAAAATTCTTGGCATCTGGAGCCATCGGAATTGCCCATGTGGCTTCAGAGTCTGGAAAAACTTGGAAAAATTCCTGACTGTTTCAGAAACTGCAAAAACTTGGTAGTTGTAAATTTAGAAAGCAACAATTTAATTGGGAATATTCCAAGGACTTTGGGCTACTTGCACTGGAGCCTCAAATACTTGCACTTGCACGGGGAGTTGCCTCCATATCTAAAGAAATGTACAGAATTGACTATTCTTGACCTTAGTTACAATAAGTTTCTAGGAAAGATACCAATGTGGATTGGAACAAGCCTTTCAATTTTGGCGGTTCTTAGCCTTCGTTCAAATCAGTTTCATGGCCACATTCCGTACAAACTTTGCGATCTCACATTTCTCCGTATATTGGACCTTGCACATAACAATATCTCAGGAAGAATGCCAAGGTGTTTGTACAAATTTAAGGCGATGGCTTCAAACTCTGAAATCTCTCATTCTTCCTTTTATTATGGAAATAATAATAATTATGATAATTCATTTGAAGCTAACAAAATAGAGACTGCAATATTGGTGTCGAAAGGTAGAGAAGTGAAATATGGAAGCATTCTTCCTAGCTTGGCAATTAGTTTGGACCTTTCAGACAACATTATCTCTGGAGAAATCCCCGAAGAACTTACCAGCCTCATCTACTTGCAGTCGGTGAATTTGTCTTACAATCTTTTGAGGGGAAGAATCCCTCCCAAGATTGGTGATACGAGACGGTTAGAATCTCTTGATTTGTTGTCCAACGACAGGGAGCATTTTGATGTGTAAAAGATAACCTTAAGGACCATTACTGTCACAAAAAAACGTTAGGGATGAAAGGTGATAATTTTGCAAACGTCAAGGACCATTTGTGATAAAAAGCCTATAAAAAAAAAAGGACCAGCATGGCATGTAGCACCGCGTCTCCACGTGTCAAAAACAGTATAGCCACACGGCAACAAGCTTTGTGGTGCTCCACTTGAAGAGAATGCAGTGCAATACCACAATTGGGTGACCAGAAACACAGAGGAACTGATTTACTTGAAGAGAGTTGGTTCTATGCTTGGGACTAGGATTTTTGTTCTGCTTTTGGAGTATTGTTGGTTCCTTGCTGTTCAACATTCCATGGAGCAGTACCTTTTGTGCAGTCCAAAACAGCATGCTGCAAAAGTTTTATAGGGTGTAGTTGTTGTATATAGTTTTGAAGATTAAAGTTGTAAGATTTTAAAGTTTTTCTTTTTTTACTGGCTATAGTGGGTCTCAATTGTTATTACTTCAGTAACTTTACCCATCTGTGTTGTGTATATATATATATATATATATATATATATATTGACCTCTTATAATCAAAATTGTTAGTGTGCTCCTTCTTGTCTCATCCCTAGTTATTTGACACATATATGGCATAAAAAAACAATATTTAGATATTTTTAAAACACCGAAAAATTGGTCTCCTTATAGTCTTGGATCCTGTCATATTTGAAAGTACCTTTAGGAGCAATCTTAATCTCTTGAAGAGCATTTGGATGATGAAATTTGACACACTGTATACAGGACGCCAAATACAAATACGCTAGTATATGCTTTGTATAGTCATAGGTATTTTGATTATTCGTTGCACATCTTATAATACTTTTTGAATAAAATCGGCTTTTAAAAATAAAAATTAAAAAGTTGTATGCTCGGTGTACCATCCCTTTGTTTAGAACTCCACTGTTTTAACAAGAATTTTATATATCCACAGTCGTCAATTATAGTGTTTAGTATCAAAGTGAGAAGGAAAAATAATAGGGTTGATGTGATGAGAGCAACAAAAAGCAGGACATCCACAAAACAATGAGGAAAAAGATGCTGGAGATCTCCTAAGTTGTCAATTCATCCATTTCTTGTAGACACAAACAACACAATTTTCAACCAAATATGGAAACAAATAAGCAAAGACAAGATACATGCAGCAAAAAAAAACAGTATTGTATTGATCTCACAAACGTGGACATTTTCAATCTACATCTTCACATCACTAGCAAGTAGCAGCAGTGGTAGTGCTCTTCATTCTCGTAACTGACTGTGACGTTGTGCAAGCTTGCAGTTAATCATCATCATCATCAAACTGGATCATGTCCACCAGATCATCAAAACTAGCACGGTTCAGAAAATCAAGCATCTCATCATCGTGAACCGGGAAGCCTGACACATTGAGTTGAGCATTTTCAGTACCAAGTTCACCACCTGTTTGATCTTCTGATGATATCCAACAAATCCAATATTAATATTGCCCGAGTCTTCATCAATACTGCAGACTCCTGGATTATGCATGGATATGGATGTGATCCTCCTCCCAATGGTTGTGCTGTAAGTGGTTGGATGTTATCCAAATTTGAGAGATCCTTCATCAAGGCATCAACATCATTAGCATCTAGAAATTGGCTGAGGTCATAATTAAAACCTTGTGTTGGCTGATGAACAGTGTCACTAATTAGCTCAAAGCCATAGTCTGATGCAGAGGCCATAGTTGTTGGGTAATCTGCAAGACAGTAGTGTGGCTGATCCATTGTCAAGTAACCATTCGCACCGGTACGAGTAGTGGTAGTCTGCTCCGGCTGCTGCTTATAATGATTTGTAACCTCTGAAGCCTCAGAAATTGGTGTAGAATCTTTCTGTCATTCTTTCTAATTCGACACAGCACGTATTTACCATCACCCCCACAAGTGTTTGAATTTGACTGGGGCTTCACCAATGAAGGGTGCAGGCTGTACTCGTGCATAATCCAGCAGCCATGTTGATCAGATTTCTCATTCTCATAACGAAACCTCTTACACAGACCTAAAGGCGTATTATTTTTAGTGAAGAAGTAGAGGTCTTCACCCTTTTCTAAGTTTTGTCCACCGAAATCATTCCATATATCCCATGGCTCTTTCTTACCATAAAGATTGAACTCTGGCACAACGTTGCTATACTTAAATGGTGTGCCAGAAACCTTGTTAAGAAGATAATACCTCAATAACTTAAATCGAATTGGAACATCAACATACTCACAGGGTGCCATATATAAGTATGTGTAGGTTTGTTAAAGATGAAATATTTCTTGGTTTCTTGGAATGGACGTTTCTCTGGGACTGTGAGTAGCAGATAATGGATTATTGAATGAGTTTCTTGGAGAGATGTGGGCTAGGGCTTTTGTGATTTCTGTGTGAATCAGTTCCTTCCTTCCCTTCCAATATAAAGAGGACTATTAGCGGGCCCAGTTTTGGCTCAGGGCCAATAGGGCAACGGCAATAAAAAAAAAAAAAAAGGGCTCAAAGTCCCGAAAAATCCGTCAACCCCACTTTTCATGTGATAGAGTTGTCCAATGTTCAATTCAAAAATAAAAAAAAACATTGGGCTTCGGCCCTCCTTGTAACCAAAAAATAATAATAAAAACAGAACTAGTGTGTTGAGAGAGAGAGAGAGAGAGAGAAAGTGAAAGAAGCGGCAGGGGAGGATGAGGCGGAGTCGGAGCAGAAGATGTTCGATTATCGCTAGTTTCTGCCCATCCATCACTCACTGCCCTCCAAACTCCCATTCATAAAACCAAACTTCACACCCCACGCACTCACACACCAACCCAGGAAGAAGAAAAAGAACAGAGAAGAAGAAGAAATTACCAGAAAACCAGCCACAATCAACAATGGGGAAGGGCCCTTTCTCTTTCAAGCGAAGCAGTAGCAGCAAACGCCGCCCCAAGAAGTTCATTGGCCCCCCACCTTCCCCTTTCCCCTCGCCGCCGCAGCCGATGAGATCTCCGCCAACAAACAATAACGATGCCAATTATAATAATAATCTGGGTGTGGTGGCGGGTGGTGCTGCTGCCGTGAAGGGGAAGAAGAAGGCCGGAGGAGCCAGGCTCTGGATGCGATTTGACATCTTCGGCGGATCAGAGCTCGTCGAGTGCGACAAGAACGCTATCATTCGACGCGCTGCCATTCCCGCCCGAGACCTGAGGATTCTTGGCCCTGTCTTCTCCCATTCCTCCAGCATCCTTGGTACTTCTCCAGTTTATTTCTATTGAATCAATTAAGTTGTTTGTTTTGTTAATTGTGTTCTGGGTTTTCGAAATTTTATGAATTTATGCTACATTAGGTGTCTTTTAGGAGATTGAGATTCTGGGTTCAGAATGCAATTTGTATTAGTTGGTTTTCCTTGTCCTGTTTTTGTTTGGGTCTTCCACCATTAACTTGGTTGTGGAGTTGTAGTTTTAGGGTGTTGCCAGGAATGCTTTGTGCAAGTGGATAGTTAAGCAGCCTACTCGTACATTTGAAGTTACCGCTTAGGACCTTCGGATTGTTGGACTACATGTACACCATGATCGTGACAAAAGTTTTAGCGCCTGATAATTATGTTTTCCTCATTTCAATTGCAGCTAGGGAGAAGGCCATGGTGGTTAATTTAGAGTTTATAAAGGCTATAGTTACAGCTGAAGAGGTTCTGTTGCTTGATCCTCTTAGGCAGGAGGTTCTTCCATTTGCGGATCAGCTAAGGCAACAGATTCCTCAGAAAAGCCAATCCAGGATTGAAGAAGCAAGTCCACTTGATGAACAAGATAATGGAATGGATGTTTCAACAGGAAGGCAATGGTTACCTGTTCCAGAGGCCACTGAAGGTTTGCAGTGTGATCTCCCGTTTGAGTTTCAGGTTCTGGAGATTGCATTAGAAGTTGTCTGTACATTCTTGGATTCAAGTGTGGCAGACCTTGAGAGAGAAGCTTACCCTGTGTTGGATGAACTTGCCAGAAATGTTAGCACCAAGAACCTTGAACTTGTGCGGAGTTTGAAAAGCAATCTTACCCGTTTGCTTGCCCGTGTACAGAAGGTATGCTTGCTTAATCGTTCTTAACGAGGATCTCTTTATTATATTTGTCCAGATGATCTGCATGTCATTTATCATATGTCTCACATCAATAATCTGACCCATCTTGGAGTCAAGATGTTTGTCGAGTCATAATCCTTGTGATATTTTGATTTGTTTTGATAACTCAAAAGCTTCCTGGAGCATTGATGCCCTAAATAATACAAAACTGTGAATATCAACATAAAGCAGTAAATCTCAAATTGACATAAATAAACCCTAAGGAAGTGTCTTTGCACAATCTGCATCAAACATGTTTCGTGAATTAGGAGTTGAACACCCTAGATGCATCAATGTGTCAAAGTTAGCTTCTTGTTGGTAGTAGGGGCTATCTTAAAATGCATTCAATTGACTAATAAAAGCACCTATAGATTCATTCAGCATAAACTTTTGCCTTCCTAGTCACTCTAGTTGGTTGTCTCGGCATTAATGTTGTGGTTGTTTGGTACACTGAATAGCCATTATTATGGAATCTGATTTCATTTAGTTACCTTGGTCTTTGTTTCGTAATTGTAGTGAGGTCGGAATACAATTTTTTCTCTTCATGGCCTCTCCCGCATTCAAGCCGTATGAAATTGGCTAAGGCTTCTGGCTTCTAAATCCCAAACTTTAAATAACACCTTAGCCTAAGTATAATGTACCTGTAATATATATCCACTTAGGAAATTGAAATTACGACGTTAAAGACGTCATAATTCCATTTTCTAATGCTCTTATGGATGAGTAACATGCAGGTTTGAATAAGTTTTAAGAGGGTGGCTCATGTTCTGGGCAATAATAGATAAATTTGTGATGAGATTTATTTTCTTAACATGCTTCCTGCCTGGTCTCATGGATATGAAGTGAATGACATCAGAGTTTGAGCTTTACTATATTGGTCATCAATGTTTCTACTTGATGAGGTGGCAAACCCAATATTCCCATAGATTGTTTCATTTTCTTTATAATAAAATTAGGGAGCTGATTTTCCCACTCCCCTTTTCTCCACTTACACTCCCTTTTATTTTTTAATATTTTTTAATTAATTTTGTTCTTTTTTATTCTTTCTCTTTCCTATTCTATCCTTACTGAATTAAGATTTTTTGATAATTGAAATTAAGAAGTTAACAGAAAATAAAAAACAAAATAGAAAATTTGTGAATTTAATTTCAGCTCCTGTAATATTAAGCAAATGATCTTTGATCTTTCTCTCTCAAGCTAACCACACATAACCCACCACCCACCTCGTCTCCCTCTGTGTTATGTCTTTCCTTCTTCCCCCACCCACATGCCCACCCCCAACAACAAAAGCTCACCACAACCTCTCCAAAGCTCATGTTCCTCTTCGATGTCCACCACCACCCCCAGCCAGATCCCATCAGCCCTATTTCACTCTCTAACCAAATACAAGTTAAGGCACAAAGGGAAAATTATTGTACTGGATTGAATCCATTCCCTCTTTTCAATTTTTTGTTTTTAAATTTGCATAGAGAGTAGAGAATTAGGTTTTTGAAATAGGGGCGAGTTCGACTTAATGAGGTGCTGGGAAAGAGGGGGCGAATTCGATTTTGTGAGTGTTAACGCTGTGATACGATTTGGTTGTGCAGGTTGAGGCATGGGTGGTCACTGCGATTCTTGTGGTTTGTTTGCAGTGATGATGAAGCTGGGGGCACGGGGATGAGGGAGGCCAGATTTAGCCTTTGTGGGTCCTCCCATGGGTGGAGATTAGGAAGGGGGCTGGGCGGTGGTGCAGTGGGGCAGAAGAATATGAGGGGTGGAGGCGTGGGGGGTTTTGAGTATTTTTATCAAAAGGGTTTAGGTGGTGAGGGTAGAATAGGAAATAAAAAGAACAAAAAAAATAAAATTAATTAAAAAATATTAAAAAATAAAAGGGAGTGTAAGTAGAGAAAAAGGGAGTGGGAAAATCAGCTCCCTAAAATTAAACTTAAGCCCGACCAAAAAATAAATAAACATAACTGTTGTCACTATTGCTAGGGAAGAGGCTGGGGCTATGTATAACTGAAAGATGTACCTTTCTCATGGCAGCTTGATGGTTTCCTGTTATAAGTGGATTTTGGAGATGGATAATTTTTTAGGTGCATGTGATTTGGATATTTCTCATTGTGTCAGATAGAGGGTTTACCTATTTCAATATTATGCTGGACTATAATCAAAAGAGCCTTTTCGGCTCTCTTTACCTCTCTGTCTCTTATCCTTAGGAGGTTTTCTTCCACTAGGATGTTTTTTCTGCAGAACTCCATTTTTTCTTGTTTGGATTGTAGCATGTATACTTTTCGTAAATGGTGGTTACTTTTTAAAAATAAAAATAAAAATATTCCTTGCCTTGCACAAATGTCATTTGCTCTACCCAATTTTACCAGATGTCCCCAGAGGTCCCCAAAGGGAAAACTTTCATTTAATCTTGACCATTATTCCCTTTTTCCTCATTGAGTTATTAATGCATGCAGAAGTCTTTACTGAAAAAATGCAGTCGGAATTGAGAAGTTGGTACTCTTTACTATTTGATAGAATACACATGTATCATCTGTATGCTACTATTTAATATCTATAACTATTTTCTTTTTGGACATGAAGCATGTATCAATCTGATGTCAGGTGAGGGATGAAATTGAGCATTTGTTGGATGACAATGAAGATATGGCGCAATTATATTTGACAAGGAAATGGATTCAGAATCAACAATCTGAGGCTTTTTTGGGCCGTTCTGCCTCCATTAGCATCAGCAACACCGCACCCCATCTTCGTCGTCTTAGTTCTAACAAAAGCGGGAGCTTGGTAACTAGCAACAATATGGATTATGATGATGTAGAGGATCTAGAGATGCTTCTTGAGGCATATTTTATGCAACTAGATGGAACCCGTAACAAGATATTGTCTGTAAGTGGCATTTGTACTGACTTAGTTTAATTTCAATTTCTGGCTCGACTTGGAACTTGACTTTAAATTTCAGTTTCTGAAAATGCTCTCCTAGGACCTGATTATGGATAAGGTAACCCTTTATAAACAGTTTTAGGGATCAGTTATCAACATTAGGTTGACCTTTGCAGTTTTCACGTTTGATTCAGTTTCATATAACTGAATTTAGGTAGGATTATTTATATGTTGCACAGTTTTCCGTAAGAAGTTCTGTGGTTGCACTTGCTCTGGAATAATTTGGAGGCTTCAGACCTTTGCAGATTCCCAGTCGGCATTAATTTAACTAACACTGGTATACGAAAACTTTAATTTTGAAACCAGTTTTGAAATTAGGGAGGAATTATTGACTGTAAAGATTGATCAGTCTAGTTAGATCTTTCTATTAATTATCCTATCCATCACTTGATAATAGCTAGCTATGGCATTGGCTTCTTGACTTTGATGATGCTCTCTGTCTGGCACATTTTTTTTTTTAAATGGTAGTACAAGACCTGTCTCATAATGTAATTTAGTCATGTTCAAAGATGTGATAGTTGAAGCTAAAAACTGATTTTTAAGGTGAAAGACACGGTCTATGGTTCGTTCGGCTGAACCCAATGGATCTTTTTGTTCCTTTGGCTGAATCTAATGGATCCTTAAATTGGAAATGGCAGGTTAAATACTAGTGGATGACCATTTACCTTTTTCATTTCAGCTAAATGGTAAATTGGAAGAGAATTGAAATGTACAAACTGGGCATAGTAATTGTATTATTCTCTCAAAACTTCCTCATGTTCTTATCGTGTTCGTTGGATGTAGGTACGGGAGTATATCGACGACACAGAGGACTATGTCAACATTCAACTCGACAACCAGCGAAACGAACTCATTCAGCTCCAGTTGACGTTGACCATTGCATCATTTGCTGTAGCAGTAGAAACCTTGATATCTGGGATCTTTGGTATGAACATCCCCTGTGTATTATACGAAATGAATGGGGTATTTGAGCCCTTTGTCGGAGGCATTACGGCATTTTGTGTGTTGCTCTTCTTTGTTATCTTTGGGTATGCCAGATGGAAGAAGCTGCTTGGTTCATGAGTCCACTATGTCATCTTCTGTAGATAATACTAGATTCGCACACTTATTCAAGAACCCTACTAACGGGAAGCGTTTGAAGTATATGCTGAAATGTAGGGCCAGCAAAGAATTGCTTGTGATACATTTTAGGTGAAACATTTTAGGGATTTCATGACTTAATATGACAAACTGCTGTAACATCGTTCAGTTTTCTTTTGAAATTATATGGCAAGTAGGTATTTGTCGGTGTACAGTTGTATAATATGGCAGACGGATAAATGTATTTTCACATGTCATCAATACATAAGGCCTCGTTTAGTAATAATGTCTCTGCTTTTAGTTTTTGGTTAATTTGAGTTCTAGTTTTTAATTTTTTAATTCAAAATGTTATTTTTGTAAATAAAAATTTAATTCTAAAGAACAGTTAGATTTCTATGTTTAAATAATTCATATTACCTATAGTTTTATTTTTTAATACATGTGATTTTGGAGAGGGGAGAATCGAATTTAGGACATCATGGGTAAATGCTCTTAACCACTTCAGCTACAACACCCTTGTATATTACCTACAGTTAAACAATTAGAATAAATGTAATGCCAATGGGTGTTTACCTAGAGGTGTTTGTTTGCAAACCCCATGGCACCAGTTCGAATCTCCTTGTGTGCACTCCTCCTCCTAATCCCCTAGATTTGTTAATCGCTCTATCTCAAAAATAAAGAATAAGTTATATACTACTGAAATGCAATGGCAGAGAGCTTAAATTAAGAGATCTCTAAACTGAGCTTATTTGAAGTACACTCTTGTGGGCCCATTATGAATTGTATTTCAATTATCCAAACCTTCTATCGTTAGGTATTCATTCAAAGATCATTTCTGTACCAAATAAAAAATAAAAAATCACTCGAATTTGGAACATGTTGATCACTCAATTAACAATTGTCAATTATATTGTAGCTTGATAAAATAATATGACAATATATAGAGGATATAAC
The DNA here is from genome assembly GCF_902201215.1 of Prunus dulcis. Lineage (NCBI taxonomy): Eukaryota > Viridiplantae > Streptophyta > Magnoliopsida > Rosales > Rosaceae > Prunus > Prunus dulcis. Next base: position 42,960,358 of record NC_047650.1, read on the forward strand.
TATTTAAACTTTATACCAGCTCTTTATGATATAAATACATGAAAAGCAACTAATCAGTAATGATTTGCTTGACTTTCGTTCTCTACATGTCATCTCATTAAAATTTAATATAAAGAAATGTAAATCATCTTTAAAATAAAAACCCAATTTACTCATAATTAAAAATAATAAAAAAAGCCCTAACTTGACTAAACTCTAACTTACTTAACGTCTGTAGGTTTTTTTTTTTTTTTTTTCCCTCCTCCTTCCTTTATCTGCACGTCTCCCCTGCCCCAAATCTTAGCTATCGGCAAACTTTCCTTCTCCCAGACCTCTGTAAACATGCTATTCTTCTTTTTTGGGTTTCTGCCACATGCTCTTATTTTTTTGGTTCCAGCAACTGCTCTTTTTTCTTTCCTTCCTTCCTTTCTGGGCAAAAATCTTACTCATACCCCCTTTAATCCAAAAATTCTCTCTGTCTCACCGAAATTAATTAGAAATATTAAAAGAAATAGTTTAAATGTGGTTAATTTCTTCGCAAATTTAAAAGTTTCTCTGGTGAATGAGTTATGGGAGGGAAACAGGTAAATTGGAAGAGAGGGATAAGTTTTTGAGTAACATGATTAAATATTTAAAAATTATATAATTACGAGAGGTTTCACCTCTCCTTTGTAAGATTTTATTTTTTTTTATTTTTTTTTTCTGACTTGGTTTTTTCAAGTTTTATCTATTTTTTATTGTTCCAAATTTGTAATCTTATTTGGGATGCTCATGCCAAAATTTCTTCTGTCCTGTGTGATTGTTAATTGAGGTGCACCAGATTAGTTTGTATTGGGCCTCTTTGGTTGAATTATGAATGCAATCCTAGAATTTATCCCAAAAAAATACACTGAATGTTAGAATAGTTGGCTTATATTAATTGACATGATTGTCCAATTTTAACTTGCCACATAAGATGGTATATGAATGTGGTATAAAAATATGGTGTTTGTGTACCAAAGAATATGGAGTGTAGAGAGAGCAGGGAGAGAGGGAAACAAATGTATTCAAGAGAGAGAGTGACAATAGGGAACAAACGTGAAAGCGTATTAAGGGTCTAACTTTTTTGGGTAAAATTTTAAGGGAGATTCACTATTATACCCAATATGGGGGCCCAAATTATAAAAATACCCTATATAAAATGGACTTTAGAAACACACCCAAAGCCCATTTACAACATAACAAAAAAGCTTTTAACTTCTTATAAATTACAAAACTGCCATCAATTTCTTAAAACAAGCCCAACCCCAAAATCTCATAAAAATACCCAAAGCACTCAATAGGCATCAAAGTAATTTAATAATCAATATTAAATTCAATAAGGCTAGCTATCATTTTTTTGGTTTTTTTTGGGTTTGTTTATAGGAATTCAATTGTGTAGGGTTTATTTATAATATTAGTGCTAGAAATGGGTATATCACTAAATATCTCAAATTTTAATTCTTTTTTGTTAATTAAAAACTTATCAAAAGAATAAAGACTCAAATTAATTTAACTGATGTGGTTGTCTATCTCGGCTTCCCACATAAGATAGTATACAATGTAGTAAGGTTAGACATGTATGTTCATCTTAACTTGTCACATGAAATCGTATTGGTATACGTATAGAAATATAACAAGTCTAGCATTATTGTTTATAAAAGGAAAGCACTTTGACAACTAGATTATCAACTAATAGTTTGTATTTCATGATCATTGGAATTCATTGAGCCTTAAAGAGAGAGCAAGCCCTATTTAGTTGGGCAAAGGCCAACCATTTCACAGGCAAAATGTGGTCAAAATGTGTGGACATGTCTGATTTTTTATTGTACGGATTTTTGTTGTCTTGTTGTAGACTTTATTAATGAGGAATTGGCTGGCTGTCTCCCCTCATGCACACTTTATGTGCCAACTGCCTTCCTTATCTCACTCTTCTATTTCTATGTGCCAATACCCCATTATTTTATCATTAATGTCGTTGTCAACAACTCACTCCACATTGTCCTGCTTTACGTTTGCAATAAGAAAAAGCAAAAACAGGGAAATGCTTGTATGCAATAAAGTTGCAAAGCACCACAGAGAAAAGTTAAAGCCCTACTTGCTGAATTTTAAAAAATAAAAAAAGACTTATCAATGAAGAGAATATTACCACTTTGCAGTAAGTGCTGAATTTGGATTCTCACATTTTATTGGCTAGCTTTTTTTTTTTTTTTTTTTTTTTGAGTTTTTATCGCAAAACGTTGATAATATTTACGAAATTATAAGATTATATTCTTGATGTTTTTTTGATGTCATTAATAGTCTTTAAGGTTAACATCTATACTCACAAATAGTCCTTATTGTTAGATTTCTTTAAGAATTCTATTAGTTTGTTGACGTGTCACATCCACGTCTATATATCTAATAAAACAGTGTCACATGAATTTATAGGATTAAATATGAGACCGCTGATCTATAAATTAATGTACTTCCAACTTTTAATCTACTTTGTTTTGTCACCCATTTTCTTTAGGGTTTTGGTAATAAAATTTCCATTTATGTTATATATATTAGTACAAACGATTTAGAAAAGAAGATTTACACAAATATTCATTGAATGCTTGAATTTCAAACCTATGCCCACCTAGTTTTCGGATCAATAGTTAATTGGTGTCACCCTCTTTTTATTTGACCATCACTTTACACAATCCAAACTTTCTTTTATACCAGGAGAGAAAACTTGCGTATTCTAAAAAAAGAAACTTGCGGATGAATTTTTTAAAATTTAAAATTTATTTTAACATCTTTAATCCTAGAATAGAATTTAGTGGTACCAAAAAAAAAAAATGAACTGGAAAAGGAGAATAAAAAGGACACAACAAAAGGCTGTCGACATATGAAAATTGAAAGATCCTTCGCGGAAACAAAGTGCGAAAAAACAATCAAATTTCAGAAAGGAAAAAAAAAACATAAAAACAAAAATCGTAAAAAGATGAATAATGTATTTAATTTTGGGAATTTGTTTTCCATCCAACCCCCATACCTTAACCAGAAGACATAGTCGAGAGAGAAAGGAGAGAGGGCTTCTTCGAAGGGAAGAGGGGAAACGAATCATAGATACACACAGAAACCCTAGGACAGAGGAAACTCTGTTTCTTCGATCATTGCATTTCAAGATCTCGATTGTTCATTCCATATAGGTAATCAATCTTTTATCTTATTTTATCTATTCATTTTCTTTCTTCAAAACAAAGTAAATATTTTGTTTCATGCATCTGTTTCTGTTTTCATCGGATCAGCTGGGGTTGTTGATTAGTTTTGCTGACAATCGTACACATTCTCTGCATTTCGTCAAATCATTGATTTTCTTCTTTTTAAATTTTATATAAATGTTTCCTAGGGCACTATTTATTTTTCAATTCAGGAATTTGTGAGATTCATTTTGTGTTTGGATGCTGGGAAATTGTGGCAAAGGGTAATGAGCGGATGTATTTGAATCTCGGAAAGTTTTCGTTATTTGGGGCTGAGAAAACAGAAGCCTTCGCCTCAACCAACTGAGGCTAACAACTCAATTGTTTGGGAGATGGTATTCCAAATTTATCTTCCCCTTCTCTCTTTCCATGGTTTCCTTAAACAAATAGAGGGTTTGAGTCTGTTGCGTATAGTGATTAGGAATTTGTGGCATCTTCTTTAACACAGTAAGTGTTGTGGCTGAACCCACCAATTAATTTAGAGTGTTAGTGTACTTGGTTTTATTTCACGGAGAAAAAGAAACAGAAAACCCAGTTGGGTAGCAACTTTATTTATGTTGTAATTTGGGTTTAGATATTATAGTGATCCATGTACTATTATGTAAATTGTTTTATTTTTAAATTTTTTTTTATTTTTTATGATCAGCGTACTGCACATAAAATTGGGTAGTTGTGAGAATGCTGTTGATTGAATGTATTGATATGCTACATGGACTGGGATATGTGTGTTGTGTCATGTGCGTGTCCAGGTTTAGGGTTCGTCTGCCTTAAGTTATTGATTATTTTGGTGTTTCCAGTAGGCATGTTCATAAACGTAACCATTCATGTAACTGTGCATTATCTCATGTCTGCATTGAGAAGCATATAATTATAGTTATTACTTATTTTTTCCCCCTTAATTTTTTAAAAATAAGAAGACCTGCATTTTGCTTTTCCTATTTTCCTTGACCCATCTATCTTTTGGCTTGTCAACACTGTGCTTGCAAACTTTTCCCTCCTTAATAAATTAAATTTACTATCCGTCATCTTGCACTATATTGGTTGACAGGGGCTGGTTGTGCTGCAGTGATGGCAAACTCCAAGAGTTCAAATATCAGAAATTTCATGTATTCAGGAAAGCATCCTTTGCTTCCTCCGAAAAGTCCATTTCCTAGCGTTTCCCCGTCTTATGCAGATTATGTCCTCAGTCCTGCATTTGGATCAAAAACTGTTCAGAAGCCTAGAGAGGGAAATGCACATCACCAGCGAACTTCCTCGGAGAGCCTTCTTATAGAGGAACAACCTTCTTGGCTTGATGATCTCCTTAATGAGCCGGACACACCAATACGCAGAGGAGGTCATCGTCGTTCATCAAGTGACTCATTTGCATATGTGGATACATCTAATGCTTCTAACATTGATTACGCAGCTCAAGACGAGTACAAATATCATCATATGATTTCCTCACCCTCTTGGGGATCTCACGACTTTGATCCCCAAAAAGATTTACGACATGCTTCATTATACACTGAACTGAACTTGGTGAAGCAGAAGAATAAGGCATGGGAGTCTTCTTTGAATAGTGTAAATAACATGAGCAGCCTTCCTTCTGTCAAGGATAACATTGTTCTTCAGAGTTCAGGATCATTATCTACACCACAAGAAGCAGATGGGTTTGCTTCTACTGCAAGTGAAAAGCAGGATCCGGTTGAATCTGGTCCACATGATCCAAAGGCTTCTTCTGAGAAAAAAGACAATTCTAATGCTAAGCTTTATGCATCTGAGACGGATGCAAAACGCGCTAAACAGTATGTAGTTGATTAAAAAAATTTTTTTCTACACCCATACTGATTTACCTCATAGTAACATAGAAATATTAATCTTGCATAATCTTTGGTTGTCTCTTTGACCTGCATCTAGTTTTCTTTATCCAGTTTTTGCATATGTTTTCGAGTTGAAATAAACACCCACCCTCTATCTCACTCTCACAATCATGGGTGGCTGCTTTATGAAAACTCTTAACTGTAGCTAGAATGCAAAGAATGTTGTTTACATTAACATTAGTATGACTACTGTTCCTTTAAGCTAAGCTTATGCAGTCAATTGCATATTAAATGCAAAGAAAAAGGGGAAAGTGGTTCAATGGAGTTATAAGGACACAGGAATGAATAGTCTCCTACGCCCGGTACACAATACATTGGCTGTACTTGGTTGCTTGTGTGTAACTTGGTGCCATATGGGGATTAGGGATTGCATTCCCACATTTAGTTTGTTACAGTGCAACTTCAAGTGCATCCATACAAGCATACATTAATGCATAAAACTTGCGTACAAAGTAAAACACATCACATTAATATATTGGAAGCATTTAAGGATGTAAATGGCTGTAAATGCACAAACCTGGTCTTAAATTGCAATATGTCAAACCTGTTTTGTTCTTAGTTTTCTTTTATTTTTGACATTTTAAGTCTTTTGTTCCGCCATATTTGTTAGGAATTCCAGTTATGAAAAACTGGATAATCAAAATACTGTGAGCTGGGAGATGTGATCTGGGTTCTGGCTGAGGGGGTGGTAGGAAAATCTAGTAAAACTCCTGCTCTGGACCAGGTCAAAAACATTAACAGTTTTACAAGGAAGTTGGAGTGGTACTGTCATGATGTTTATTGCTACTGGGTTTACTTGAAATCTTAGATTTAATTGTATGCCTGTAGCTATACTGTTAGTTTCTTATAATACTGGTGGCATCTATTAGATAATAAATATTTTGTACTTATGCTTTGTAGGAGGCTTACATCGTTTAGAGATATTCCAATACCTGTATTACAACAAAATCACATGTCATTTCTTTTTGTTTAATATTTCCTTTGAATATGCGGTTCTTGCTTCTTTATTGCTTTAAGTCCAAAATTTGGGAAGAGGGTGAAGGATAGAAGAAAGGTGGTAATGGTAAAAGGGAAATAGCTTTTCTAATCTTAGCTGTGAGTTAGAGAGGCATTTCCTGTCTTTCTATAATGTATAAAGGTGCAGGCTGCAACTGTGGTAATCTAGAGGGCCCATAATTGAGCACTACCTATTGTTCTGCTCTACAGCCTGCTCCTCGGAGTTGAGCCTGATGATTCCTTTAGTTTGTTGAAACTGCAAGCCATAATCTAGGTCATTACTATTATGCATATGCATCAGTGGTAAATTATGAATCAGAGTAGTTTAGATCACTTGGTATTATGCATGATGTTGACCAATATCCGGCCACTAGTGTTGGGCTGCGCAATAGCTTAGATCACCTGGTATTGTGCATGATGTTGACCGGTATGCGGCCACTCGTATTGGGCTGAGTAGCTGTAAAGCATTGTAAATTAAACGTACTACATAAGAATTACCAGTGATTACTCTTAATTTGGGAAGACATTACAGCTAGAGGAGGAAAAGCTAAATGTTAAGTAGTATTTATCGTCCCTTTAGCTTAATATCTTGTACTCTCCTTAATATTAACAATAAAGGGGAGGAAGACAGTTGAATGTGAAGGATCGGACTAGGACAGTCCTTTTTCTCTTAAAGGCATGAATCTAGGCTTGTTCATGTCCCAAGAGTAATTCACTTAAGGGGCTGTCTCCATAAGTTTGAGGGTTTAGATTGAGAGATGTGAATATGCTAATACGGAAAATCTTTAGAGTCAAAAACTTTACTTTGAGGATGCAACAGTAAGCTAATGCATTTAAATCGTAATTTGTCATTTTATTATTTATACATAAAATATGGCAGTTCACTGTTTCAAGGAATCAAAACAAATTAATAACTTTGAGAAATTCTGCAAATTATAATGTCAGTTTCCTTGTAACAGTTGTTCATAATTCCAGAAACTTGATTGGTGTCTTCCATAATGGAATATAAATTATACGTATGGAGACTGAAATACTATTTACTGCAGGCAATTTGCTCAACGCTCACGGGTTCGAAAACTTCAATACATAGCTGAGCTGGAGAGGAATGTACAGGCTTTACAGGTAAGTGTCACCAGAAGCTTGAAGTACTGTATTTAAGTATTAAGATTGAATTGGTACTACATTGAGTGGTTTTATGAAAAATTTATATTGTTCTTGTATGTGTTACTCTACAGGCAGAAGGGTCTGGAGTTACAGCCGAGCTGGAATTTCTCAACCAGCAGAATCTGATTCTGAGCATGGAGAACAAAGCCCTCAAGCAGCGCTTAGAAAGTATAGCACAGGAGCAACTTATCAAATACTGTAAGCTTCTACCTTGAATGTTCAGGTTTTGATAATCTGTCCATTTTTCTGCTTCATCTGTCTAGGAGAAAATGTTTGGAATAAAATCAGTTATGTGAAGGATGAAGCTCTTATCAAAATACATGGTAGACCCTATGACAGTTTGAGAATGATTGGAATCTATGTTCTAAAGATTTGGAGACACTTAGATAACATTAAGAAATGTTAGTATTCAGGATAATATTTCACCATTTTCTTAATAATGTTCTTAAAATACGTTCAATTTTTCTAAAAAGACTTTTTGACTTCCAATTTTAAACTACCTGATAGAAACAAATTCAAAATTAGTTTTTAATTCAAGTAAACAGGCCTGATCCCAAACATAATGAAGACATCACCCTAACGGGGCCTAAAAGTAAAATTGTAGGCAGGATACTTGGTATGTTATGATTCTGCTTAACTATTTATTACATTTGCAGCTTTAATTATCTGGTATAGGATGTAACTGCAGCTATAATTATCCTCTAGATTGATGGAAATTCAAATAATACAATATGAGGCCTAATGATATAATAGTCGCTTTCTAGCAGACGTTTTATCTGATTAATGATAATACATTTTAAGGAGAATTTTGAAGTCATGATGTTTGCATATAAAAATGAATGTAAACATTCTCTCTAGGGCTTCCCCGCTGTACAGTTCAATGATTGGAACTGTCTATGTTTTAGATTCTTCAAGGGCCATCCCTTCAAAAAAAGCCCTAACAGAAATTATTTGGTCATCTAAACTGTGCAGACAAATGCATTGTGTCAGATAAAAATGAGATGGTAATGATGGTACTTAAATGGTTAAAGATTTCCGATTTGGCAGATTTTTTTTTGCATAGATTATCCTTGAAGGCTTGAAGAACTTAAAAACTGGACGTTTCAAATCATTGTTTTCTTAGATGTGAACCCCCTCACTTAAAGGTTCCTGTACTATTCAGAACCATATGCTTTATTAGTTACAACATAGATGTACCTTCGTTTGTCGTAATGGTTGCCATATGGCAGGTTGGTAGATCTTGAGTAAACAACTGTGGCTGGTGAATTGTTTTTCTTTATGAGTTTTTGAATACTGTGATTTTTTTTGGGTCTGAGAATACGGTGGATGTTAATGTTGCTTACTACACTGTCTCTTTGGAAAAATGTTTATTCTGCTTCGTGGAAGCATTGAATTGTTTTTCTTTATGATTTATTGAATACAGTAATTTTTTTTTTTTCTTCTGAGAATACGGTGGATGTTAATGTTGCATACTACAGCCTCTTTGGAAAAATGTTTATTCTGCTTCGTGGAAGCATGGGTTTGCTAGTGGATGCATTGGCTCTTTCTAAATTATCCAATGTAACAATAAACATATTTTAAGAAACAGTGAGACATGTTAAGATTTAAAAAGCTCATGTATCTGAAAGGTTTTCACTTATATCCCATTTCATCGGCAGAACATTTTATTTAAACCCTTCTGATTGTTGTTCAGTACTTGTAAGGTCGCTAAAGTATGTGTTTTAATATTCAGTGGAGCAAGAATTATTAGAGAGAGAGATCGGGAGGCTACGAACCTTGTATCAGCAACAACAGCAGCACCATCAGCAGCAACAGCAACAGCAACAACCTTCTTCTAGCCATAGACGCTCTAATAGCAAAGACCTTGATTCCCACTTTGCAAACCTCTCTTTGAAACACAAGGATGCAAATGCAGGTCGTGACCCTGTAACAGGCACACTTCGCATATAGATGTGTAATGTAGCCAGAGCTGTCATTTGCCTCTACTCTTCTCCCATTGATATTGCCACACCTGACCAAGTTCGTTGCCTCCCTTGTGCGGGATAAGGCTGAGCTATTCCACTCTTGGCGTCCTCTCTCTTCTCATTTTGTGCAATTTGATTTCACTGTTTATCACCCTTCTCTGTTTAAGTTAATATTGGTGCACCTGGTAGTCATTGGCCAAAGTAGTTCTACTTGGGGCAGGTGACTTACCGGAGGTGGTAACTCAAAACAGGTTCGGTATTTCAATCTTTATTGTATGTCTTACGTAATCATGATTCATAAATGTTGTATGTTCCATTTTTTGCCCATTGCAGATTTCAACATAGTACAAAAGATCTTTTGGGCTAATTGGATGTGCACTACTTGTAATGCATTATGGTAGGAAAATGTGTACTCGTAACATATGTTTCAAATGAAATCTGTAGTTTGATTTTGTTCGTCAGTGATGAGAAATTGATTGGATGCACATTTGGTACCTTTTTATTTTGATTTCTATTTTTGTCATGTCACCTTTTTATTTGAGGAAAAAATAATTATATATATAATAGGGGAGGGACCGCGAGACGGGGCACGGGGACTGCCGTCGGCATTGGGTGTTTTGGGGGCTGCTGGGTTTTTCCTCTCTAAAGGAGGGGGTGTAGAGAGTATTTGGGGGTTTCAATAGAATTCCCCTTATTTTAATATTTGCTTTGCCATGATGCTAATTTTGTGAATGGTATTAATTCCTCGAATGCATCATTACCTCTTTCGTTTTCATTTAAACTTCACGAAAATAGTGTCCAGAAGATTTTTCCATTGAAATTTGAAATTGTCAACCAGAAATTTATGTACTTATTATGATTATTATATACATAACGTAATGATAAAGCTGCATCGCCAACTTTCCGCTCATTGCAAGAAATAATAGTGGTACGAATATACTACGTCAGCGTGTGATACTCAACTCAAATATGGCATGTGATACTCAACTCAAATATGGCATGTTCCCCATTTTGAAACAGAAATTAACTGTTTTTGACAGCTGGACTTAAATTTTATCTTATGCAATAAAATTACAAAATTGAAAAACTTGAGAAATAGAGCACCCCTACTTTTTTTTTAGCCGTCATCTTGGCCGCAATGGTGAGTTCAGTAGTAAAAATGGGTACATTGGCAAAACAAAAAGAAAATCAGTAAACCATGAGAAAGAAATGTCCCATTTTTCAATCCATGACAAGTTTTGGTTTAAGTTTGTGCATTTCCCTTTGGACTGTCAATATATAGTGAAACGTCCGGGGGAGAAAGACCACTAAGACATTCAAGTATTTCTGCAGTACTACAACACTAAAAATAAATAAAATTGAATCTAAATCATGAATCTAAAATCACCAATTTGCAGACTTTTTTTAATCAGAACACAAATGCAAGGATCAAGAATGAGAAGAAAACTAAGGAAGGTCTTGATGTTGTTGCACTGTTGGGAAGTGTAGGGTACTCATCTGGAGGGGGCATGACACATTCATCACCATTAAAGGAAATTCTTCTAGGAAAAGTCCATCCTTCCCTGAAAGTGAAAATCCCAGGATCTTTCTGCAGTAACATCTCCGATTGAGCATTGCCGCTCTGGCCGGACGCGAGTAACATGTCATTGTACGATTTGATCCCCCAGAACATCCCTGTATCATCTGGAAAAAAAGACAGCTCAATGTTCATTAAAACTACCCTAATGGATAGCTAGGGTTTTTGCATATGATGAAGAAACGTTGGGGATTTTTGGTTTGTTGAACTTACTTATATTTCCATACGCATTGAGAGGGTGGTAGTTGAAGCTGAACAACTGAGTTACACTCCTCAAGTTGGGGTGTTGAACGACTAAGCTCCAAGACGAATAGTTTTTAACAAAATTAAGATTAGTGATTGTAATCTTCACCCGCCAGTACTCCTTATAGCTTTGCTTCACATGCCAATGCACTCGAATCGGGCACATGTGCTGTGAACAAGTCACCAAAGGTGGCACTTCTTCGTTCTCCCGCGCTCGTGGAAGCTCCAACAGATGCGGAGATTTTTCACCAGACCTGCCGTTTTTGTAAAACTTTCAGACAAATTGCTTCAAATCATCAAAAATATGATGTCAATTTGCAAAGCTCTTAATCAAAGAATAGACGACCAAGAGATGTATGTTACTTTAGGCATTTTGCTCCCGGCAGTCCTTGGCAGCCGCAGCTGCATTTCGGGCAAGGAATAATGGTACTATTGTAGAATGCAGACAAGGAAACACAGCATTTTGGAGAAGGTGATGCTCTGAACTGGGAGTACATACAGGTCACATTCCATGTCTCTACAATAAAACCACAAGGAAACATGTGTTATGCAGAAAATTAAACATTGTTTACTTCATTCATATTATTGCTACTCTTCTTCCCTGTGTATCCCTCCTTTCATTTTCAGTACTCACCTAGAGTTTGTACCCATCGGCGGCCATCGGGACTAGACCTAGTTGGTGAGACGAGAAATGCGTCTCCACAGGTATAACCAGGAATTCCAAGGGTGAAATTGGTAGGCATAACTTCTGTAATGTTGTTGGTTTTTCCAAATCCAACATTCATCTGGAAAGCAGATAGAAACTTGGAAGAGTCTTGGATCATGGAAGAGAGCTCCCCTCCCTTGCAACAATTGGAGAACTGCTTGTTGTAAGGGGCTCCTGGCAAAAAATCAATAATCACTGGCTGCTTTTTACAGCAGTGAGGAAGTTGTGGTGAGCTCCTGAACTTGGAGCAGTTTCCTTGCTCCATGGCCTCAGCTCCCCACATGTCCCAAATCACTTGATCATCATCTTGCCATATCCAACTCAATTTCCAACCAGGCCGATCCAAATGCCGGAATTGCTGGAAGTTGTATATTGATACCTTTATCTGAAATAAATTAATTATAGTCAAAATTCATGTAAAATTGACAGTTGTAATGAACACTGAGCTGCAATTAACTCATAATTAAATTCATTAAATCCGCCTAAACCACACCACAATGTTTCAACAATCTAAAAGTTGGTTTTTGTTGTTGTTTTTTTTATAATTTTATTAAGGTTGAGCAAAAGAACAAAATGCAGTGTCTTTGAGTAATCTAAGTTCAGTTTTTGAAATGTGTGCATGAACTTATTAGAAAGATATTATAAAAATTAAATTATTTACTAAATAAATAAGTAAAGTATACTAGTTCATTGAAGAATTTTTTTTTAAAAAAAACAAGGAATACATGTTAATCCCATTTTATGGCAAGGATTATAAAATTTAAATGGACTGACACTGATCTATCAAATGGATGGCTTGGAAGTTGTTCTAGATAGACTAATATCATTTTAGGTGGTTTTGAGTGATTTTATAAAAAAGCATATCCTTCCTCAAAATCACTTAAAATCACTATTATATGAAGAGGTGCTTCTTTCTATAAATAATTATGAATCTCCTAAATTCACTTTCAAAAAAACCTAAATAAAATGTGAAGCGAAAGTTTCAACACATATAGAGAGAGAGAGAGAGAGAGAGAGAGAGAGAGAGAGAGAGAGAGAGAGAGGATCCAAATTCAATAGTGATCGAGTCAAATAACACCATATCTAAATGATTTGGGTTTTTGCATTATATCCTTTTCCGGTCTAAAATCAGAAAAGAAACTAAAATAATTGAATCTTTGGCCCTCTGGGGGCATGGCGGTAATTTAGGTGACAAAATCAAAAGTAGACAGAAGGCAGTCATGCAGAACACTCAGATCGATTCTGTCCCATCACAAAATGGTCTACTTTTCAGTGTGCTGAGGTGGCGCATAGTGATTGGGTTTCTGAACCAATTGTGATGAGCTCAACGTGAACCTCGCCCACCAAATCAGAATTAGCAAAAACAGTACGGCAGGGTTTGAAGGTTCATATCGTCGAACAAAACAAACATTTTGGAATGCAAAACACCATGCATATACACACATAATAACTTCTTTTTTTTTTTTTTTTAATTTTAATTTGTATGTAATATAAGAAAGTGATTTTGGGTTTGTTTTCTTCCATAGAGAATTCAATTGTAAGAGGGCTATTTGAGAATTAATACCAAAAATAAAAACTAATGCAAAATTGATTGATGGGGGAAATTAACAAAAACTTACATCATATGTGCTCCCAGTTTGAAGCCGAAAATCCCAAGTGATGGTTATGTTGGCATAAGGATCTAATGAATCATACCCATCTGCATTTTCACCAAATTTTTATGCCATTAATAAATTTCCCAGAACTTTGAAGAAATGAGAGAGAGAGAGAGAGAGAGAGAGAGAGAGAGAGAGGAACTTACATGATAATGAGAAGGAGGTGACAAGAGAAGAGATGAAAATGATGAAGAGCACCGCATTTGATCTTTGAGCACCAAACAGAAAGAGGGGGCTCATCATCTCTCCAAATTAAAACACCAAAATTTGGGATCAATGTTCTAATAAAACTTTCCAAACTGCACTAATTGGTATTTTTCTTTCACTTAATAAAAAACAAACCAGTTTAAATGAAAAACGCATAAAAAACTCACAGATCACACAAATGTGCTTCACTGCCTACAAAAATTATGACTAAATATATATACATATTAACTCCCATAGAAAAAAACAAAGAAGTAATATGTGTGCGATTGTATGCTCCGGTTTTATGTATGAATGTATATATATCTGTCTCTTTCTCTCTGAAGTCTCTAACAAGATGCTCTAAAACAAAAAGAGAGAAAAGTTATTACCAAAATTTTTATAATAAAAAAACAAAGAAAAGAAGAAGATGGAAAAAAACGAAAGAGGAAATTAAGTAATTATATTGCAATTAATGTTGTGAGAGAGGGTGAGACTGGTGTTTTCCAAATCTGGGTGCAATTAAGAGAGAGAGAGAGAGAGAGAGAGAGAGAGAGAGAGAGAGGTGCTTAGAATGCGTCTAAAAGTCTGTACATGAGTGAGTAGGTTTTTGAGTGTAAACATTCAAAGCTCACGCGTAATGCCATCCGGGGCATTTGGCCTGCCGTTTGGATTTAGTCATTTTAATTACCATTTTTCACTTGTATTTTTCCAATTTTTGTTTCTTGCACTTCATGTGCATAAAAAATTACAAAATATCTATTATGGAAATAACATTTAGGGCATCCCTTTCTTTTATTTGGGTGAGGTATTTCAATGTTAATTACCCGTGGTATCAAACAATACAAGAGTTATTTACACTAATATTCCGTAAGGTGTTCGGTGTTTTCACAAAATTCTTGAGGTTTCATAAAATTATACGAACACCCCTTGAGGTTTCAAATTATTTTCACAAAACTCATTTTTCGGTGATTATTAATCCAAAAGTATATGGAGGAAAAAAAATGAACGAAGAAGGATGTAGGGAGGGTGGGGGTAAGGAGGGAAAAATGAAAGAGAACACATGAAAACAAAAATCATAAAAGAAAACGTACTCGAAATTGTTTATAGTTTTCCGTACCATTTTTCATGCACATTTCTTTAATATATTTTCCACATAAATTATTGATCAAATTCCTGAAAATAGCATATCGAAATTGGTATGATGACCCCATTATGGATCAGCATCACTGGATTATTAGTACTATACATAGCTAAGTCAATTGACCCATTACTTAAGCATTCGTACCTTCACCACTTGTGCAAAATAATTTAGGATTGCATAAAAAATAAAAAAAATCATAAAAGCGACATCAAGAAGGAAATTCAAAGACAGTACCTCGAATGCAGGATAAATGCTCTTAACCCTTGTTAGGTACGAACCCACTTAATTAGTAGTACATGTTTGTGAAGGGAATAATCACAAGCAATGTTGCTGCTTTATAATAACTAGGGGGTTTGCTGATTAACATTAGCTGATATCGTCCAAAGGAGCCTGAAGAAGGGGCCTAGGGATTGAGTCATAAAAGGAAAAGAGAATTAATAAGATCACAGCCCCACATTTCCATCAAAAGAAATCAGTGGTGTGAAATGCCTGCCGGGTCGTACCCTACACCATTCCAAAAACACCATCTTATTAAACAGAATAGTACAATATCTGCGATTACAACATGAAAGATTCTTCCTCAATTTGTTCATCTTTTTGTTTTTGTTTTTTGTTTTCTGTGTAGGCTTAACATGGAAAAAAGCAATTGGGATGTTAAAATGTCATGGTCATATATAATTTCGATTCCTGGTATTTAATGCTGGGGACATTGATCACCAATCTGCAGTATCGTCCTTGGGTTATAATTGAGACATTATTGGAAATTTTACGTCCTCGTGCATTTTTTTTTATACATAAAAAATAATAATACTTACTGAAGAAGGAAATCAGCCCAGAAAAAGAAATATTCACGAAAAGTGTCATAATGATGGAACGTGGCCAGAGATGATAATGATAAAGCATGATTAAATAATGTCAATCTAACTCCCTTGTAAGAATAAAATCTTCTACTCGTGTTTTATTACTTCTGTTGGAGTAATTATAGTGTGGTACTAAAATATGGTCGCGTGATATAACTCGTTCACGTGTTATATCATGTTTACTTATTATTAATGGATATTTGAATTATTTAAATTCATGATTCTCTGTGTCTACTGACACATGAGTATTAGAATTATTTCAATTCCTAGCGTTTACTAACATAGAATAATAATAAAAGGGTAAATTACTCAAATGGTTCTCAAATTTGTACCTGATTTACATTTTGGTCCATCAATTAAATTATTCGTTTAAATGGTCCATTAACTATATATTAATCGCTCCATTGGTCCTATCGTTACATTTTGTCAATGTTGCTGTTAAATATGAGGGCAAATTGATCATTTCGTACGATAAAAATAAATAAATACTGAAAAATGAAATAAAAACTCTCTCTCTCTCTCTCTCTCTCTCTCTCTCTCTCTCTCTCTCTCTCTCTCTCTCCATTCCCCCATGGCCACCACCCTCAAGCTCCACCCCCAAACCCATTGTTTGTGCAAATAATCTCACGGGAGAATATTCGCTTATGGATCCTTCAACCTTCGATCTTCCTTCTCTCTCTTCCTCGATTCATGTAAAAAAGATTGGAGTAAGTAGACCACACCCGAGGGGTGTTGGCCAAAGGCCCTCCGATGCCTAAGTTAGTTCGAGTGTTTGTAGGAAAACAATAGCTAAGCAAAGGGTACGGAGTTGTATGTAGGGTGTAAACCGGGTGGCCGGAGCCGTGTGGAGAAAATATGGAGAGTAGAGAGGGAGAGAGAGCTTCGGGTATTTTTCTCGGGTATAAGGAGTAGGTTTTCTGAAGTGTACCTTGAATGATGAATGAGGTCGTCTATTTATAGGAGCCTCGGGGCTAGGGTTTCGTAGGGATCGAGTCGTCTTTGATAATATCCGAATTAAATATATTATCTCTTAAGAAGATAATATCTGAATTAAATGATATTATCTTCTCTTTATTAGGATAATATCTTAATTAATGATATTATCTCTTTAAATAAAGATAATATCATATTAATTAAGATATTTATCCCAATTAATTAATTAGCCAGATAAACTGGTTTAATTAATTAATTTAAGAGATAATCTTCTTTTCCACGTGGCGTGCCCTGATTGGAGACGAAAATATATGCTCCCACAAATGCCCCCAGCTTCTGCATGGCGCTTGCGTGGCATGTAGGAGATGAAATTATTTTTTTCGGGCTCTCCAACTGTGTCTGGGCTTTATTCGCAGATCGGATTCCCAATTGGTGTAGGCTTCTGACTGTTGTTGGAGTTGGATTCCCAGTAGGAATGAGCTTGTGATTCCTTCTTGACCCGGGTTGTCCAACCTATATAAATACAGGGCTTCTCTTCACTCTTTCTCATATCGCAAACTTAACTTCTCTACCTTCTGGCTTGAGAAAGATTTTGGAGAATTTGTACTGCTTGTTGAGGAGAGGAGTTGCCGTGCATCCCAAGTAAGTCGAGCTCGTAAAATATATATGTATGTATATATATATTTTTTCAATTTTTGGCAGCAAGGAGATGGTCCAGCATGACTTGCAATTCGTGAGAAATAGTGGCCAAATAGCTGGGGAATTCATGCTGGAATCAGATGAGGCATATGCTGGTCTTGGAGCTGCCTGGCCTGGCATGGCTAAGGTCCGCCGTGCTTTGAACATTCCCCGAAAGTTTCGTGAGTGGCGTTGGCTGTTGAGCGAGTATCGGGAGGAAGACGGTGGTCTGCCCCCTGTCGAGGATGTCGAGAGATGGAAGCAGAATGGTCCGGACCCTGATGATCTATCTGCTGAATAGGATGAGTGCTTTGCTGAACCCCCACCAAAAAGGAAGGCCGATGTCAAGTCTTCGAGAACTCCAGCTACTTCTTTACGGGTGAGGAATGTGTCTCCATTGAGGAAAAAGCCAAGAGATGCTGATTTTCCTCTCCGAAGTTCGGGTCGTTTACACCAGTCGAAGAGTGGAGGTCGATGTGTGAGGTCTGCTCATCCATCCAACCATCATGATCCAACTGTTGAGTCACAAGCAGTTAAGCGTGGGGTTGGTTCATCGTCGTCAATTCCTTTGGAAGTAAGGTTGGCAGAGGCTAAGAAAGCAAGAGAGTCATCTGCTCGGGAAAAAGGTTCTTCTGCAACATCAGCGGCTGATTTAAGGGTGGACAAGCCTAGCCCTACAGGGGATGCGGGCGTGTCTGATCTGCTCAAGACGCACTTTCTATCGAGTCCATCTGCTTGCGCTGAGTTGGTTGATCAAGTCCGTCAGGCTGGTGATCTTGGTACTTTTTCAAGTCTTTCCTTGGAAAAACAAAGAGAAGCAACACTTCATCTGCTTCAAAAAGGAGTAGTTTTTGCTGCGGAGACCATTCGAACTCGTCGTCTGCTGTTGCTGTTGCCCCCTCTTCTGCTCAGCTTAGTGAGTTGGAGAAGAAGAATGCTGAGCTGGCTAGCAAGCTATCTGCCGAGCAGACTCGTTACGAGAAGAAGACGTCTGATTTGCGGGTGATGATATCTGAGTGAAGAGTTCCCTTACTGAGAAGGATTCCGAGCTCAGCTCTTCTGCTGTTGACTTGGCAAGTCGAAAAGAGGCTTATTTCAGCCTTGAGCGCAAGAATGCTGACATCTCTCATAGTTATGACAAGCTTTTGGCTAGGTTTCACGCCCATCATAAGTCTGCTGAAGAATCCAAGTCCGAAGCTGTCATGGACGCGTACAAGTTAGGCTACTTGGACTGCACAATTGGATATGATCCCTTCTACGCCATTGGAGATGAAGACATCGAGATTCTCTATCCTCACTTGCCCCCTGTGCAAAGTGAGGAGGTTAATGCTGCAAATACCAAATGAGCTGAAGAGCAGGTGGCTGAAGAGGCAGTAGTTGAAGAAGATGGAGCAGAGGATGATGCAGCTGATGAGGCGGTTGCAGACGTCATAGATCATGCATGTGGAGCTGCTGAGAGCGTGGCTGATCAGGTGGACGCTGAAGAGGCTGCAGATAAGGGGTCTCCTGCTGGCGTTTCGGAGTAGACGAAGACTTCTTTATCTCTTTTCAGCTTTTGTAGTCTGCTTTTTGTTTAGAATAATTGGTCTTGTTTTGACCATCTTCTTTTTGTTTGAACTTGGCCGGTTGGTCGCTTTACTATGGAAATTTCAGTCTTTATTTTTTCAACTTCAATTTGCACATTGTCTTGTGAACTGCTTGAGTAACCGGTTAGTGTCTTGCTATGTATTTCCCTTGGGATTTTGGCAAAAGCCAGGGTCCCCCTTGAGGGACTCCGGGCGTATTCTGCATTTTTTCCAGAAAACGCTTTAAGACGCTTCTGGTCGTTGCCCTGCGTCTCCCTTAGGACGCTGCTTATGGACAACTGTCTGACTATCCTGCCCCCCTTAGGAAACGGATAGGAACCTGGATACCTCCCTTAGGAAATTCCTGGCGCACCCTGCAACCCCCTTAGGATGCTGCTTTGTGGGCTGCGTCTCCCGAAGGACGCTTTTGGTCGTCGCCCTGCGTCTCCCTTAGGACGCTTTTTATGGACAACTTTTTGACTATCCTGCCTCCCTTAGGAAACGGATAGGAACCTGGATATTTCCCGCAGAGAGCATGGTGACCCCCTTTTAAGAAATTCCTGGCGCACCCTGCGTCTCCCTTAGGACGCTTTTTTAGCGGGCTACGTCTCCAAACGGACGCGTTTTGTCGTCACCCTGCGTCTCCCTTAGGACGCTCCTTATGGGCAACTGTGTGACTATCCTGCCTCCCTTAGGAAACGGATAGGAACCTGGATATCTCCCTTAGGAAATTCCTGGCGCACCCTGCGTCTCCCTTAGGACGCTTTTTTTAGCGGGCTACGTCTCCAAACGGACGCGTTTTGTCGTCACCCTGCGTCTCCCTTAAGACGCTCCTTATGGGTAACTGTTTAGCTATCCTGCCCCCCTTAGGAAACGGATAGGAACCTTGATATTTCCAGCAGAAATCATGGTGACCCCCTTTTAAGAAACTCCTGGCGCACCCTGCGTCTCCCTTAGGACGCTGTTTTGTAGGCTGCGTCTCCCGAAGGACGCTTCTGGTTGTCGCCCTGCGTCTCCCTTAGGACGCTTTTTATGGGCAACTGTTTGGCTATCCTGCCTCCCTTAGGAAACGGATAGGAACCTGGATACCTCCCTTAGCAAATTCTTGGCGCACCCTGAGTCTCCCTTAGGACGCTTCGTTGCGGGCTGCGTCTCCCGAAGGACGCTACTTATGGGCAACTGTCTTTTGTTGTGGCACATTCTGAAATTTGCAGTAGTTGCTTCTTTTCTTCAGAAATGTGCAGTACTCAGTCGTCTGCTGGGGACTGAGCAGGTAGGAGGAAGTGTCATGGAATCTCCTTCCCTTCCATAGTGTCAAGTGTATAGCTTCCTCTGTCCCCGGACCGGCTGATCATGTAAGGGCCTTCCCAATTGGGTTTCATCTTTTTAGATCCTTGTCTTTGTGCAGTGATGAAGGCCTTTCTTAGCACAAGGTCGCCTGGTTGAAACTGTCTAATCTTGGCTCTTTTGTCGTAGTAAGACTTCAACTGCTGTTGATAGGAGGCGACTCGGACAATGGCCTTCTCGCGCTTGCCTTCAAGTAAGTCAAGGTTGAGTCTCATCTGCTCGGAGTTCTGCTCAATACTGCCCACTTCGATTCCTATAGAGGGGACAGTGATGTGAGGAGGAATGATCGCTTCAGTTCCATAGGCGAGGGAAAATGGGGTTTCGCCGGTTGATCTTCGCATGGTAGTGCGATAAGCCCATAGTACGCCAGGGAGCTCATCTACCCATTTTCCTTCGGCGCCTTCTAATCTCTTCTTTAGACAGTCCAATATTATTTTATTGGATGCCTCGGCCTGGCCGTTGCCTTGAGGATATCTCGGGGTAGATAGATGCTGCTTGATGCCATACTTTTTGAAGAAGGCAGTGATCTGCTTGCCGATGAATTGTGAGCCATTGTCGGTGACTAGTGATTGTGGGCAGCCAAACCGGCAGATAATGTTTCTCCAGATAAATCGTTCCACATCATCTTCTTTAGTAGAGGATAGAGCTTCGGCCTCGATCCATTTAGTAAAGTAATCAGTGGCGACGATCATCATTTCTTTCTTGGCAGGTGCCGTTGGCATGGGGCCTACTAAGTCGATGGCCCATTGCATGAAGGGCCACGGACTGTTCTGCGGATGGTAGATTTCGGCAGGCAGATTAGGAACTGGTTTGTACCGTTGGCAGCGATCACATCTTTTGACATATTCGGTGGAGTCGTGGCGCATAGTAGGCCAGAAATAGCCTACGTTTAGAGCCTTCTGGGCGAGTGACCTGCCCCCAGAGTGGTTGCCACACTCGCCGTCATGAATTTTGCAGAGGACCTCAAGTGTTTGAGGGTACTTTATGCAAGTGAGATGAGGGCCGGAGTATGATCTGCGAATGAGTTT